>NC_088932.1:54445000-54572500 GCF_038396675.1 Hydra vulgaris | reverse complement strand
AACATCTTTCAGGATATTTTTATTTATGAAACGGTCCATTATTCCATCGTTTCGATGTATTGGACCTAGACCGTTAGCAAAAAAACACTCCCAGACCATTACATTGCCTCCACCATGCTTCACGGTCTTATGGCAGTAACGTAAATCGAGGCGTTTTCCGGCCGGTCAACGTACACGGCAAATGCCATCGCTCCAAATGATGTTGAACTTCGAATTATCACTGAACAGGACAGTTCGCTATTTCTGCACATTCCAGTCAATATGAGATATCGCAAACACGAGTCTTTTCTTCTGGTTTTTTAGTGAAATCAGCGGTTTCTTTGCAGGGCGTCGAGAAAACAATCCGGCTTCAATAGCACGTCGTCTGATTGTTCGGTCCGATACAGGCAGCTCTAATTGCTTTTGTATCTCGACTGATGATATCCAGGGATCCTTCTTGACGGATCTTACGATCATAGAATCCTCTCTAGAAGTGGTGGAACGCGGTCTTCCACCTTTGTTATCTGGTGCCAACTTCCCCGTAGAAAGATATTTGGAACATAGTCTTGATACGGTCTATTTTTTCACGCGATATTTATCACAAATACTTTTTTGTGACATTCCACTTACGTAATCGCCAATAATTTTCTTTCTTAGTTCCAATCCAAGACTGTCGGGAGCCATTTGAAGTCATAAAAATAATAAAAACAAATAATCATGCTTCTCAAGACTTACCGTGTTACATTTATCTTGTGATGATACAATAGTGCTCTGTGGAACACAACGTCTTTGTTGGATGTGGACTGCAGGGCCGCCGTGAGGGGGTCTACTGGGTTGTTTTGTCCCGGGCGCCAGGTCGACAGGGGCGCACGAAGCCAAATATAAATAATTTTTTTTTCATGTTTATTTAAAAAAAAGATGAAGTACTGGGAAGTAGTGTGGAAAATAAGAAATCAAAAGCAGCCGGTCAATGTGACCAGCTAAAACATATAATAGACGATCAATTGCTTTTTTTGGCCGGTCAATTTTTTTTAGTTTAAATTTTCAACTTTGTAATGAAGTGCTTCATAATTGGACTTTTTAAATAAAAAAATTAATTAATGCTTTAAAACTAAGAAATTAGCATTACTTTCAAAACATTAGTTTTAAATAAAGCGATTCTTTTTATATAGCGGAGACTCGCAAATAAAGTGAATACTAATGATTAATTTAACAACCCGCTGAATTAAATGTTTAAAATAACTTTAGTGCACGGAGATTTTCATTCAATTAAAAACGGAGATTTTTTACTTTATTAAAAAAAGAGATTAGATTAAATCCAAGTACTTTGATATTGATATAAAATATTAAAACAATTTTATTAAATTTATTTCTCTAATTTTTAAAATCTCTCAAATTTGAAACAATTTTGAAACAAGTGATATCGATGTGATAGTCTGATAGACCCAATCAATAAGAAATTCAAACAGTTCTTTGCTTATGAGTGGATGCTGTTTCAAAAAGAATTAAAACATGTCTGGGTTTAAAAAGAAAGATTCTGGTTCTCAAGTAAGAAAGAATGCTGCTCAAAGAACTGCGAATCAGGAAAAGAATAAACGCACTCTTCAAGACTGTGGTATTACAGTTACAAAAAAAGGAGAAGATGAAAGTCTTACTGCTTCAAACTCTTTCCTGCCAAGTCAATCGATTCAAGTAGTAAATAGTTTTCCCCGTGAAAGGATATTTTCCCATTTGATTAATTCAATGTTATATAAATTTTTAACTTATTTTTATAGGTTAGAACTGAAAACGATGTCACTGACATTTCTGAAAGCTCGGGAGAGTCCCTATCAAAAATCGGAATGGTAGCTGTGAATGAAGAGAATATTTTGGTAAGTTCTACCTCTTTAAAAGAAATGATGTTAATAAACTTTTAAGCTAATAAAATAAGATTTTTTAAAATTTATTCTCAGGTGTTGCCAACAGAAGAACCCATCGCTACCATTCCTTCCAATGATCCTGCTTTGTGGGCAGCACATCTTTCCAAAGTGGAAAGAGATTCTGTGCTTCTACAGGGGCTTCCTCGAAATCCTTCAGCTTTCCCGAAAGATTCTAATAAGAAGAAGGTTCTTGAATCAATTTTCTACGAAACTTCTCTCAACGGGGAGAAGACATGCCGAGATTGGCTGGTCTGGAGTGTATCTAAGAAATCATTCATTTGCTTTCCGTGTTCTCTGTTTGGACGCAAACAATCTTTTGGGATCAAACACCAGTTGCACCTTCTAATATGGAATGATGGAATAAGCTGCAACTGGCACAAGCTTCCTGAGAAAGTCAAAAGTCACCAGAATAACGCCCAGCATCGAAACTTTTACATAGAATGGAAAACGGCGCTAGAAAGCTTAGAAAATCAAAGCGGAATAGATGCAGCTCTTGAAAACTCGATAAGAAATGAAGCAGCCAGGTGGCGTGAAATTCTACGATGTATCTTAGATATTACTCTTTTTTTAGCGTCACGAAACCTTAGTTTCAGAGGTAAATCTATTTACAATTATTCTATTGTGATGCCGACTATCTTTAAATCTATTTAGCTTATATTTATAAGATTGACTAGATATTTTGGAAATCATTAAATAAAACAAATCCTTCTTTATTCTTTTAAATAAATATATTATAATATTCATAAATCATAATATAAAATCATCATAGAATCATCATAAAATAAAACAAATGCTTCTTTATTGTTTTAAATAAATCTGTCTTATTATTATAATTTTTAGGTTCATCAAAAATGATTGGAGAAGACGACAATGGCAACTTTCTAGCTACCCTAGAGCTCTTGGCCAAGCACAACAAGACTCTCCAACTACACTTAGAAGAAGTTTCCCGCTGCCAACAAGAAGGTAACAAAATGAATGCCCATTACTTGGGCTGGAGCACTCAAAATGAATTCATCAAAGAGTGCGGAGGAATCGTTCACGGTGCCATCATCAACGAAGCTCATATGGCCATCTACTATTCCATTCTTGTGGACGGGACTTTGGTACTGACAAAAGATGGACCGTGAAGGAGCGCTTTCTGAGGGTCGAGAATTTTGAAAAAAAGATAGGTGCTGACATTGCCAAGCTTATTATGGACGTCTTAGAACAAAATGGAATCGATCTCAAAAACTGCAGAGGTCAAGGATATGACAATGGAGCGAACATGTCCGGTATATACAAAGGAGTACAGGCGATTATACTGCAAAAAAATCCTCAAGCTCTCTATATGCCATGCAGCGCTCATAGTCTCAACCTTGCTGGTGTTCATTCTGCTGAATCTTCGGTTGAAGTCAAGAACTACTTTGGCCGAGTCCAGTCACTTTACAATCTTTTCAGTGGAAGCCCTAGTCGGTGGAAAGTGTTGATTGAAACCACTGGTTTGTCCCTTCATCAAACGTCGCAAACCAGATGGAGTGCGCGAATCGAGGCCGTGAAGCCGTTAGTCAAGCGATCCAGGGAAATCCTTGAATCTTTGAAAAAGCTCCGCGATTTTGATCTAACAGCTGATCAATTGAATGAAGTAAAATCTCTGGAGAAGTGGGTTCATTCATTCGAGTTCATCGTAATGACAACCTTTTGGTATAAAACTTTTCAATCAATCAACTACATGAGCCTTGCACTCCAATCAGAAAATATCTCCTTGGACGACGAGATGAAACTCATTAAGACTCTTATTGAAGATCTAAATCGAATGAGATCATCTTGGACCAGCATCCTTAATGAGGCACGTTTGATAGCATCTGGTCTTGCTTCTTTTGGTTTTCAATCAGAATTTGTGAAGAAGAGGACGAAAAAAAGGAAGACCTTTCACAAAGAGGTGAGGAACACCGCTCATTTCCATGAAGACGAAGCAAAAGAGTTTGAGGTGAGCGTATTCAATACCGCTCTTGATACTCTTATTCAGCAGGTCAGCGGTAGATTCCAAGCTGCTGAGAAGACGACGAATATGTTTTCGTTCTTGTGGTCATTGAAATCTCTTGTTATGTCAAATGAAGAAGAATCAGAAGAAAGTGTTGAAGCACCTATCCAATTGGAAGAGAAATGCAAGGTCTTGGCACAAATCTACGCGACCGATGTTGAGGAAGAGAAACTTATTGAAGAAGTCCGCCACCTCGATGCTCTGAAGCGATCCAATCTTTTTGGTCCAAAAGAATCTCTCACTTCCATGACGTTATTGAATGGAATATACCAGAAAGGTCTTCAGCCGCTCTTTGAATCAGTCTGCATTTTGCTGCGCATCTTCAACACCATCCCTGTTTCTGTTGCGGAAGGCGAGAGATCTTTTAGTAAGCTTGCTCTAGTTAAGACAGCTTTAAGGTTTACAATGAGCCAAGAACGACTCACGAATCTTCTGGTTATTTCCATTGAGCATGATCTTGCCAAAAAGTTGTGCTACGGTGAAGTGATTTACAAATTTGCCATGAGTAAAGCTCGAAAGATCAATTTCCTCTGAAGTTGAAACAACAATAGCTGTTGTATTCTAGACAAATTTTTGCTCTTAACATCCAATAGTGTTTAATGATTGTCTTTGGTCTGTTTCTACCATGTTCTAGTGTCGACTATATCATTTTATGTATGAGTGTATAACCAAGTCAAAAGACCATTGCAATTATCTAGAAATAAACTGTTCAAATGTTCATTAATTAAAATTAAAAAATTCTATATTCTTTTATCCTCTTTGATTTGTTATCAAATGGCTTATTATATGTATTGAATTATGGATCATTAGATCAGCTTTCACTTTCAGTAGGGCGCTTGGGAAATTTTGACCCTGGGCGCCGCAAAGGCTCACGGCGGGCCTGGTGGACTGTATTGATGTAATGAAACACTAGTTGTATTTCACTTCTTGTGTTAATGTTCTTCGATAAAACACTTTGATAAAACTCACTTCGATAAACTTTTGATAATGCTGACTGATTGACTTCCATATACTGACTGAATTACATGTCGATTTACATGTCTCTTATATAGTAAAATAAACCTGTGTGAAACTGTTCTGGAAGATTCTAGATGCTTCTTTTCGATGCTTCTGGAAGCTTCTGTATGAGTCTGGATGCTTCTGAATGTTTCTGGATATTTCTCGATGCTACTGGATGCTTCAGATGCTTCTTCTGGAAACTTCTGGAAGCTTCTGTATGCTTCTGGAAACTTCTGTAAACTTCTAGATGCTTCCTTTAATTATCAAAAAACTTCCGTAACGTTGACACGGACCACACTTAAGAAAATGAGACCAACCAAAAAAGTTATACTTGTTTTGTCCGCTGCAAAATGGCACTTGTCAACGAAATTCTGAGTGTGTGCTGTCACCTGTCAGCTGATTGCTCATGTCATGGCATGCTATGACTCCAGACTCCTGAACTGTTTGCTGTGGTAGTATAGTTCGTTTCGTTTTTAAGACATGTAAAATTAGGAACACTTTTTAGCATTGTTCGATGTTGGTTGCAAATGTTTTGTCCAATACTGATATATATATATATATATATATATATATATATATATATATATATATATATATAGATCTATAGTTTGTTGGCTTTGGGAAGAGCGGAAGGAAAAAAGTGATTCTTACGCCAACATATACGTCACTTTTAATTACTTTTAACTTTCGTCCAACATTTCCGTGTTGGACGAAAGTAAAAACCATTAATTTAATTACAAATTAATCGTTTTTTAAAAAAACCACAAAAACGCAAATTTAATTGACCAGAATGTTTTAAAAACATTGTGAATGTTTTTAACAATATAAACAATGTTTTTATTTTATCTTTTTTAATAAAATGTTTTTATTTTTATTTTTTTTAATGAAATGTTTTTATTTTTATTTTTTTTACTGTAAATCATGCGCGGAGTGTTGCTACATCGACTATCTTATAGCCTGACTCGCAAGGGAGTGCTGCTACATCGACTGACAAATAGCCTGACTCGCAAGGGAGTGCTGCTACATCGACTGACAAATAGCCTGACTCGCAAGGGAGTGCTGCTACATCGACTGACAAATAGCCTGACCCGCAAGGGAGTGCTGCTACATCGACTGAGGGTTTGGTTAGGGCAGGCAGTCTATCATTATTAAAAAAAAAAAATTCCGGTCTTGCATTTTAATTTTTACTTTTTGTCAACAAAATATGGAAAAAACTTTCGGACAACATCTAAGGGTTCTATATATATATATATATATATATATATATATATATATATATATATATATATATATATATATATATATATATATATATATATATATATATATCGTCAACCGGGGTGACTTTAGACAACTTTCAAAGAAAATATTAAACTGTTTCGTTAATCAATACAAAATGGGAATATTTTTGTGGAACGTACCACTGTAATTATAAAGAACATGAAGAAAATTTGGCTTTCCGCTTGCTAAAATGTTATTAGCTTAAAAAAACGGTCTAAAAATCAAAAAAAAAAATCGGTAGATGGGGTGACTCCGGACGCGTTTAGCCTAAGATTTTAAAAGTTGAAATTTCAAACTCAAGGATCTTAAAATGAATGTATAACTATGTTAAAAAGCTACTTGATTAAAAAAAATTTTATTTCAGATAACATAACAAAAAACAACGCTTAATGATAAACTATTTCAAATATACATTTAGCTAATGATACAACTATAATGATTAATTATGAAGAATCAATTACTTATCTTTCTTATTTTGTTTAAATTATTGACAATTGTTAGAGTAAATCATATACAAATCCTTGTCTTTTAAAAAAACTCAAAAAAAATTATAGTTTTGGGCATACAATGCAATCAGTCGACGTGGCATTTTCCAAACACTTTGAATGATACCAACGACCACAACGTTCACATTAAAACTTCCTCTTCTTCACTGATTTCATCGTTTTCGTCATTATTTTTTTCTTTTACAAAGGAAACAAAGGTCAGTTTCAATATCTTCAACGACATTTAAAACTGCCCCAGATGCTGTATTCAACTTATTGACCCTGAGTTTTTTTGATTTGTATGCACCACAACTAAACTTTAACGAAGTTGTAACTGAATTGTTTAAAATGGATGCTGTTGATGCACCAGGTTTCTTGTATTTATAAATTCTTTTTAAAACCTTTATACGGTTTATTGGATAAATCCCACTAGTAGTAAAGTCAGAAACCAAATTCTGACACACTGTGTTTTGCAACTTTATTGATAAACTTTTTAATAGAGCTGGAAAATTTCTTTGGGAAAGCATCCAGTTTTTCTGCTTTGTTTTCTCCACTCATAAAGTACATGTTTTCTAGAACGCTTCATTGGACCAAAGACAGATACATCTAATGGCTGCATTAAATGTGTGGCATTTGGTGGCAACATAGCGAAGTGAGCAATATTATTCTTAGCAAGTTTAATAACGTCTGGATTAAAATGAGAGGCCAAGTTATCTCCTAAAAAAAGCTTGGATCCATTTAAATGTTGAACGTTCGACACAAAGCATGTTTCAAATCACTTGGCAAATGTCTACATATTAAACTAACCTGATGTTATGCAACTGTATATTGTTCCCAGTGGCCCTCCTGTGACGCAACCATTATAAACGTTTGATGCTATAAGCTACCAGTTGTAGTACTCCTAAAGCAGAGCCACCCCACATAAGAGATATTAAAGTTTTACTATGTTCTTGAACGTTTTTCACACGTCGTCTTCCTCTTCGAACTAAAACAAACTTTTTTCTAGGATCATCTGAAAGGTTTATCTCATCGAAATTAAATATGTTTGAAGGTTGAATATCACCAAGAGATTTATTAGTTTTTTCAAGTTCATCAAAAAAATTATTTATCATTTCTATTCCTAACTTTGATCTTGCCAGAAATATTGTTTCGTTTCATAGAAGAATTTAACCAGTCATTTCCAGGTATCTGCAAATTAAAACGGTTTGACCCATTACGATTTTTGAGGAAATCAAAAACCATCATTCTGACTTCTAATCTTCCAATAGGAAAACCCCAATCGGCAACAGCTTCTAGCATTTGAGCAATGAGTACCTCATCTGCTTTGCTTATAACTGTCTAGTCTCCAACCTTCTTTAAGGTGGATTTTCTAATGTGATCATGCAATATTGATTTTTTGACTTTAAGCTTATCAACAGCTTTTCGAATACTCATGCCTCAAATACTCATGTCTTTACTGAGATCTTCTATAGCTTTTTTTATATCTTCTTTAGAGCTTGTTCCATACAACACTTTTAAGTTTAGTTTACGTTTGTAGTTTCGCACCATCGCTAAATGAAACTGAAGAAGAATAATAAGAAATGCTCTGTCCGGGGTCACCCCGCAGTCCGAAGTCGGCCCGATTAACGATATATATATATATATATATATATATATATATATATATATATATATATATATATATATATATATATATATATATATATATATATATTTGAATATAAAGCATAAAATAACAGCTGCGTACAAACTAAATTTATTCGTTATATTGCGATCTGCTTTTGCACAGATCGTCATCTAAACGACGTAAAATATAATACAAAAAAACCGTTACAAATATTACATAAAAAACGTCAAAGAAGACATTAAAAAGAAGCCATAAACGATTACATAATAACCAGATGCATCCCATTTACCTTTTAAATAGTTGTTTTGATGTTCAATGCATCTCGTTAAAATTTTCTTTTTTGTTTCACCAATGTATATACTGCCACAAGAGCATGTGAGTTTATAGACACCGGGATTGCTATTTGGCATTAACTTAGACTTGTTGTTGCATAAGATGTTTTTTAACGTAGGTGGTATAGTAAATATTATTCTGAGGTTGTAAGGTTAAAAATAATATTTACTACACCAAAATATTTACTGTACCATAACATTTACTACACCATAATATAATAACACCATAATGTTTACTACAATATATACTATAATACAATATATACAATATATAATAACACCATAATATTTACTACACTATAATATAATAACAAATAATATTTACTACACCATAATATTTACTACACCAAAAATAGTTATGAAATATTACGAAGAATAAATTTAGTTTGTACGCAGCTGTTATTTTATGCTTTATATTCAAAAAAATATATATGTATATTCACGTACAACAAGATATGACATTGAAACATTTTATTACTAATTCCTACAGCAAGGAGATATATAATTCTACAGTAAAATTTTAAGAACAAAAAATTAGAAATGCAATATCGAAAAACCAATTAATCTTTCTTTAAAGGTGCGTTTCCAATCATATAATTCTACAATCGTTAAAAGTTAATTACCAATTTAATTACCAAGTTAATTACAAAAAACCAATTAAATCGAAAATATTACTAAACAATATCAAAGAAGCTTATTAATACACGCCCGAAACGAAGCAAAATATAGATTTTTTACAAGTAAGAATGTTATAAAAAATAGTTGTTATAATTTTGAAAAAATTTTGACACCTAATCACTATAAAATTATTGAAAATGTTACTGAAAAATCGAAAAAACATCATTACGAAATTACAAAGAAACATTTTAAAGATAAGTTTGAAAAACTTTATAAAATGACTTACAAAAAACAAAAACTATCAAACGGATTGAATAAAAATATAATTAAATCTGGAATCTTTAATTTATCGCAAACTCAGTTAGACACCTCCACAATAAATCTCCTGAATCTTGGACCAAACTTTGCACCGTCGTTTAAAAAGTTGCCTTAATATAGAAATTTTAACACCGGTCGAATCTTTTGCTTTACATTTAGAAAAAAATAGTAAAAAACCTGATACAGAAAAAATTCCACAAAACGTGAGTAAAATTCTTATTAAAAATATAAAACATAGATTACCCGATAATTTATCAAAAGAACAAAGATTATCTTTAAATAATTTGAAGAAAAAAATGAATGGTTTAGCAATTTATCCATTTGATAAAGGAACAGGATTTGTACTTATAAACGAAGAGGACGCATTTTATAAATTAGAAGAGGAAATTAAACACTCAGTAACTATCAACTATGACCCGACTCAAACCCTTATGACTAAATTCCAGAAACTATTATGCAGGTTACGAAAACAAAAATAACAAGACTTATTTTCAAATGTACCCTTCTGACTGCGTACCTCCACGTTTATATGGAGTCATAAAAGCCAGAAAAGAACTATCCAATGTGGCTAGTCGTTTCTACTATAGGTACCTCACCATATGGATCATCAGAGCATCTTGTAAAAATTATACAACCAACCTTAAACAAAAACAAAACAAGATTATTAAACTCCTCCTCGTTTGTCAACGAATCAAAATCTTGGTTAATTGATTCTAGTGAAATTCAAGTCTCTTTTGATGTGGTGGCGTTATATCCCTCCATTCCAATTGACAGAGCGATTCCTGTGATTATCGATATTTTAAACAACGATATTGATAATCTTAAAAAAAGAACCAAACTAACTCTTAGTGATATACATGAAATGGTCGAGCTCTGCCTTAATTAATGTTATTTTTTATACAAAAATGAGATAAGATTTATACCAAATTCGGGACCTATAGGTCTGTCCTTATTGGTCGTAGTTGCCGAAGCGTTTTTACAGCATTTGGAAACAAAAGCTCTTATTATTGCTGAGGTTGGTCAATTTTCGCCAAAGACTTACAGAAGGTATGTAGATGACAGTCATGCAAGATTCAACTCAATACAAAATCATGATAAGTTTCTGGAGTTGTTAAATGAACAAGATCCAGCAATAAAATATACTTCGAAAAAAGAAAACAATAAAAAAGAATTAAACTTCTTGGATATAACTGTAACCAATACTAATAACTCATACTATAACTTCAAAATCCATCGAAAATCGGCTATCACTAATATACAAATAAAACCTACATCAAACGTTAATCCAAAAATAGTTATGGGTGTTTTTAAAGGTTTTGTATCTCGTGCCGTTAAAATGTGTTCCAAAAAATACCTTAATGATGAAATACGGTTTTTAGTAAACATGTTTGCAGAAAATGGACACGATAGATTAAAACTTGAAACAACTGCTAAGAACTATATTCAGAAAAGAATCAACCTTTTCTAAAATTAATTATAATAAAACAGAAACATTTAAATATACAGTTAAACTTCCATGGCTCCCAAGAATAGGTCCAAAACTAAGAAAAGAACTTAAACCTTACAACGTCAGAATAATATTTACTACACCACCTACATTAAAAAACATCTTATGCAACAACAAGTCTAAGTTAATGCCAAATAGCAATCCCGGTGTCTATAAACTCACATGCTCTTGTGGCAGTATATACATTGGTGAAACAAAAAAGAAAATTTTAACGAGATGCATTGAACATCAAAAAAACTATTTAAAAGGTAAATGGGATGCATCTGGTGCAACCGAACATGGTAGAGAATGTAATGGTATGTTTGATTGGTCAAATCCGAAAACTCTAACAATAAAATCAGAGTACGATGAACGTAAAGTTAGAGAATCACTTGAAATTAATTACACCTCAACATACCAAGAAATAAAACATGCTCCAATACTTCTCAACCGTGACAATGGCATTAAAATTTCTACAAACAGTTGGAGACCTCTTTTAAAAAAAGTTATCCAAATAAAGGAATCAAATAATATTTGCTAATTTTATATTTACGTTATTATGTAATCGTTTATGGCTTCTTTTTAATGTCTTCTTTGACGTTTTTTTTGTAATATTTGTAACGGTTTTTTTGTATTATATTTTACGTCTGATGACGATCTGTGCAAAAGCAGATCGCAATATTATGAAGAATAAATTTAGTTTGTACGCAGCTGTTATTTTATGCTTTATATTCAAATATATATATATTCACGCACAACAAGATATGACATATATATATATATAATAACAACAAGAAACATATATATATATATATATATATATATATATATATATATATATATATATATATATATATATATATATATATATATATATATATATATATATATATATATATATATATATATATATATGTATATGTATGTATGTATGTATGTATGTATGTATGTATGTATGTATGTATGTATGTATGTATGTATGTATGTATGTATACAAGAAATAATTGTCTATTAAATCTTTATTGGAGATCTCTGTTAATTTAAAAAAGATATTGCAGCTACAACAATATTTATGTAAATCTCTACAATTTATAATATAAAATATCTAATAAATTTATATTGCATATGAAATTTATGTTGCAAAATAAAGAAATGTAGTTCTATTATTGGTATGAAGAAGTTTGAATTTATTGATTTCAATTTTACGATTGATAAAGACTCAAGGTCATGAGTCTATCGTAAAGTTCAAACTATGTTTTTTAACCATTTTGATAATATTTTGTATTCACGCATGCGTAAAAAAAAGTCCAATGGACGTTGGAGAACGTACTACTTTAGGCTTGGACGTTTTTGGACGTCCATTGGACGTCCAATAAAATTGAAGGTTATTTGAACTTGGACGAATGGACCTAAACGGTACGTTCTGTGCCCTTTGGGAAGACACTGGAAAAAAAAAACAGTACAGTATGTAAATTACTTGGTTGGTGATTTCTGAAACGCCAACATGAAGGGGGACCAAAAACGCTTCAAAAAAGAGCCTAAAATATATATTTAAAAATTTTGCATCCGTATTAAAGTGACGGTATTTTTTTCCGAAGAACTAGCAAAAATTAAAAAAAAAAGTGTTTTCTTTTATATTTACTATTAAAATGGTTTATGGACACTTTTTAATAGCCACGTGTTACCAAAGTAACCTATCTTGACTCGTGAAATTAATATGTATTTTGTATATTGTATATAATGTTAGTTGATTGTTATGAACCAAATGCATTAATTATATTTTTTGATTAATTTTATCGTTAGTTTAAAAATGTCAACTCATTTTTCATACGTCAGCATGTTCTCTTTTTTCCACTAAAATCGTTTTTGGAGCTTTTTCCTCAGAAAGAAAAAACGATTTTAACCCAATAAAAATTTTAAGTACTCGTTCTACTGCGGGTCGCAAAACTCTTTAAGGTTTGCAGTCCTCGCAGTATAAATTGAAAAATAAGTAAATATTTTCAAAACTATAGCTTCAATATCGTAAAATAGTGCTGCAATATCTGCTGCAGTTTGTATTGTGTTATGCATGATGTACGCCGGGCAACCCATACCAAGCTTTTAAAATATAGTAAACATTACAATACCGTTTCTTCGAATACCACCGAAGTTCGTAATTGTATTATCAGTTCAGAAAGCTACACATTAATTTAAATCTAGTTTAAATTCATTTAAAGTTTCAATATAAAAGTTAGTGATTACTGCGGCAGTTTCATTGGGCAAAGCAGAAACTTTTACTATATATTTTAAGGATGAATCTAATAACGACAACAACATCAAAGACATTCTTGGCAAATTATTTAAAAATTTTTGGCACTCTTTAGTTTATTTAGCTTATGAGAACAATATTTGCATAAAATATATACACAAGTTACACTTTTAACAGTTTAAGTGGTCTTGAGGTTACCTGCTTATTTTTTGTCATATTCTTTAAAACTTCTGTAGGCTTCTTGTTCTACCTGTGACTTTCTAGTCATGAAAAAATCATAATTGCTTAACATAAACAGCTAAATATAATTTAATTTAGGTTACTTTAAAAGTTTTCAAAATTTTAAATTCCATTGCTTAGTTGTTACCAAGGTATAACCTTTGTGCTCAAAGAGTGCGACCTAGTATAAACTGACCTCCGCGACCCACTATGAATAGGGTTAAAAACCAAATTTTTAATTTAATAAAAATAATAAAAAAATTAGTTTAATAAAAATGCTTTTATAAAATAGGGATGATGTATATCAAAGAAATGTTTAAAATTTGAATTCAGACTTTCAAATAAAACTTATTAGATTAAACTTTTAAAATCTAACGAGTCCTCTATCATATGTTGTGATCATCACATTCAAGTTATTTAAAACTTTCATATTAAATCGAAAAAATAGATTTTAAACATGAAGTAAGTAATTTTTTTTTAACCCTTTAATATGTTTGCAGACATACGACTGATTAAAAGTTAAATTTAAAACTTACAAAATTGAAAGAAAGATTCGAAATGTAGTTTGTAAACTTTGAAAGCTGTAATCAACGTGGATTATTCTCTAAAACGTTGACAAGATAAGATTTTAAGAACTGCTCAAAATATCAAAAAATCACGATCAGGTGAAGTAATCGTTTTTTAAATACCTCGGTGCTAGGTACAAGGTATAAATACCTCGGTATTAGGTATAAATATAAGAGTTTTAAACAATCTCTACTACTTGTTTAAAACTTATTGTTTGCTTTCCAGTTTTGCTCTAGGTTTGTTAAGTTTTTAAATAACAATTTTTCACCAAGGAATATATCATTTTATTTTATGTTTTATTTTGTGTCGTATTTAAGCCGGGTTTAAAATATAGGAATACAAAATATCTTTTTGTAAATCCGGCAAAAATACTACCATTTCTAATGTGAATATTTATTATTTCAATTCTGATGTAAAATTTCAGTTATATAAAAATAATTACAAATCAGTAAATATTGTTTGGAACTTTTCTAAACTTTTATCTTTTATTTACAATTATTTCAATGTTGGTGACGTTTTAAAAAAATATCAGTTTATAGTTTTTTTAATAGTGGAATGTGATTGGTTAGTTTTAAACTATGATTACTAAGTAATGTTTTATTGAAAATTGTATTACTAAAAAGACAGTTCCTCAAAAAATGGCGTAATTTTACTTCGCCTCCCTCCGGCTATATTATATCTTTTTGCTATATTTTTTTTGTTATGTTTTTTTATAGTTTACAGTTCAATGTAAAAATACATTTGGAATGTAACAATGTTTACATAAAAAATTAACAATGAATTGTTAATTTCAATATAGTATCTATTATTGGCGTCAAATGTGTGTGTATAAAACTTATATGTCAATTGGAAATATCGATTGTTTTATATTTCAGACAAATTTAATACTGAACAGCTTTATATTATTATGAACAAAATAAATGATGCAATTAATGCCTATGCAAATTGTATTATATTTAAAAAAAACGATTCAACATGAACCAAGGAGGTTGGGCAAAAAAGTTTTAGTACAACACCTCTACATAACTACATTAAAATAAATCATTTCTTAGAACATAAAGAATAAAATAAATAGGATTAGAAAAAAAACAGTTTAGCCTGTCAAAACGTCAGTAGTTTTGTCAACAGAAAAAAAAGTTTATTTTGAAGACTTCTAAGAATACTTTAATAGACGAATGTTTAACGTCACATATGGTATGAGGCATTATTGAATCTAGGCCTCAAACTATCCATTCAAAAACTGAGTTGATAATGTCTTAAGACAAATAACCATTTATTTTAGTTAGAGATTCAGGTTTTAATAACTTTATACACCATTTTGATATCAGATCTCAGGTATTGCTGCCAAGAAGAAAATATTTTAAAAAAAAATAGTTACTCAACTTCGCATGGAGTTAATTGTTAAAACTTCTCAAAAACAATAAATATGTTTATCTTCTTCAGATATATGTTCATCGCCGATTTCTCATAAGTCATTTATTTTATTGTTAATCAATAGATGTCGTATTACGCTTTTCATTTTTACAAGAGCCATACTAGAATAAACATATCTAAAAAATTAAAAATTATTTGGGGTAGCTTGAAAATTTAAGTTGAAAGGCGTTAGCTTTTTGAGATGGTGTTAACAATATGGAAAGTGGGAGTAATCTAGCTGGAATTTCCTCAATGAGTTGGACTATTTATTTGCTTCAATTAGTTGTTTCAGGTTTAATTATGAATAAAAAAATTGTAATTAATGTTCTTTAAAAATGTCGTCAACTTGTAACTCATTTCAACCGTACATTCATTTAACCATCCAACCTTAGCTTGTAGCAACTTTGAGCGAGTTCAGCAGCAACAAAACTTTGACACTCTTAGTCTTGTTCAAGACGTCCAAACAAGATAAAAATCTGATGCTTGAAAGATTAAAAAACATAAAAAATTTCAGCTCAACTATATTTAGCTGAACGTTCTGACTTAATGTTTGTTTTTTTTCAACTTTTGAATAAATATTAAACATTATTAAACTGCTAAAGCTTTTATTTATTTACGGTAATGGGAGGAAACTATTTGCATTTTTATTTATTTGCATTTACTCATTTGTTGAAAATTTATTTGTTTTGTTCCTTGATAGTATTATTAACTTTCTTAGGCTTTTTGCTTCGTAGAACTTGTTGTTAAGAATTATGGGGCATTCATAAAGTATGCACGCAGGTATGGAAGGAGGGATTAGGTAAAAGTGTTCAAGTGCATATAAGGGGTAATAATAAAAAAGAAAATATGTAAGGTAGGGGCAGGCTTTTAGTAAGCATATATGTTTGCTGGTTCACCATCTTTCTCGTGGATTTTTTCTTAAATTTGCTTCTTTTTTTTAACAGAAGACAAAGAACTTCTCGAGTGAAAAAATTTATATCAAAATTTCAAAAGAAAAAAATCAATACTTCGTTTTTTCTGATTTTGGTCGCAACTGTCCTTTATAGAGATAACTGTTCTATATTTTTTCCGCGTTCTTATTTTATATCTAACAAAGTTTGTAATTTTTTATTTATAATATAAATAAAAAATTTGTAACTTTTTATTTATAATATAAATAAAAAATTACAAACTTTGTTAGATATAAAATAAGAACGCGGAGAAAATATAGAACAATTATCTCTATAAAGGACAGTTGCGACCAAAATCAGAAAAAACGAAGTATTGATTTTTTTCTTCTGAAATTTTGATATAAATTTTTTCATATAAATTTTATGCATTCTTCTTTCATTTATTTTATTGTAATTGTTATTATGAAGGATAAAATAATAAATAAAAGAACAAAAAAAAATATATATATATATATATATATATATATATATATATATATATATATATATATATATATATATATATATATATATATATATATATATATATATATATATATATATATATATATATATATAGGAAGAGCAATAATTTAAAAAAAAAAAATTTATAACTTTACTTATTTAATATAGTAAAATATCTGACATCATGAAAAAAAATTTTGACTTGTTGCGTTCGGCAGAAAACTAAATTAGAAAACGCTCTTTTCGCAAATTTTTAGTTTTAATTAAAATTCTAAATTTCAATATTTCTATCATATAATGGCGGTAGTTATTAAGTCGTACTTAAAAATAAAACATCAGTTTTATTTATGGAAAACGTGCAAAGCCATTTTACATGTTTTAAACTCTTGGACCACATCACATTTCATACTCAAGCTGAAGCGAGGCGAAAAAAAATACGTTAACTGTCTAAACCAGACGTTTCAGTAAGCAGTTGTTAGAAAGGATCACACCACAAGACACTTAATACTCAAGCTGAAGCAGAGCAAAAAAAAAATAGTAAACTGTCGAAATCAGATGTTTTGGTAAGCTGTTGTTTGAAAAAATCGATTCAAAGCATTATGTCAGATTTTCTTAACAAGTCTCCATGAACACAAAAAAATATTTGACCTAACTGTATTGGAATTTATTGTTGCTGATGGACGTTATTATGAGATCTCGGCTGATAAGGGTTTTATAATATTGTGTTGAACTATTTATAAAGACAAATATAAACATCCTCATTAATCTACGCTTTCATGTAACATAAATAACATAAAAACAAAGATGGAAAGTAAATTTAAAACAATAGTACTTGCGGAAAAATCAAATTTGCATAAACTATCGAGCACCGTATTTATGGAACAAAATTGTTGTTCCAAATTTTGATTTGTCAATTTCGTTTTCTGTTTTTAAAACTAAATTAAAAAACTTTATTCTTTCTACTGACAATATATATAAATATTTTTGAAATGTAAAATTATTTTCTGTTTTTGTTTATTCTACATTGTTAATAATTATTAAATCAATTGTATTTTTATTATATTATATATACACGTTTGATATATTTTATATGGTTCTGACGACAAGATCTTTTGGATCTTCTTTCAGATACCAAGTTTATGTATTGTTATATTGTTATATTACGATTAATAATTGTAAACTAAAAAAAAAAATAAAAAAAAAATTTCAGATTGTAAATGTTTCATAATCTTTGATCATTGGAAAATCGTAAATTTTACAATTTTATACAATAAATATACAAAAATACAAAATTATTAACGGTTAGTTATATAACTCTCACAGAACGGATGCAAATTTCACCGTGTTAACTTGGTAAACCTTGAAGATATCGAAGCGGATGTATACTTCTCATAAAATAAACGAAATTATAAAAATTCAACTGCAAAGTTCAAATATTGAAATAGACAACGTTCTATGTGTAACCACAGTCACAACAAGCACAATGCCTCCCACTGCTAGCCTTTTAGAAATTACATGGCATTGTTAAGCGCCATTGAGAAAGCATTTTTATCATGATACTGTGAAAAACACTCGGCAACCACCACCATAAGAGCTAAACTAATTGGTCTGGGGTTTTCTAGCTCATGAATAACAAATAGCAATATAAAAAATAGCAATTAGAAAGACAAAGTTCTAAAAGAAACCTGATTACTTCAAAAAAATGAATATAATGCTCTAGTTATTTTTTAATCTTTCTATTTTTTAATATTTATATATTTATATAATGATTGCTTCATTAATCAAGACCGAAAGTTACGAATTAACGACATCAAAAGAGACCGGAATCTCATTCTTATCGATTTCCCATAACCTTGCTGTATCCACAAACTGCAAAACAAAATTAAAAAGACATTAAAATTTTTGTGTAAAATGTCCCACTTTTCCCCACTCTCTCCTACATTTTAGCTATTATATTAATTAAGTATTTCAAGTTACTTATCGTTTAGAAAAATAAAATACATACTCTCGTGAAACCCGAGCTGCAATACTAAATGTACGAAACAATACCAACATAACCGGTACTTTCGATGCCAGTATCGCGTGATCTCGATATCAATACTGTAAGGCATCTCAACGATACCAGACAATAAACCGTGAATCGATACAGATTACCCAGCATCAAATATTTATGTTACATATTTTCAATAGTAATGGTAACATTTAATTTAATATTGTAACTTTTTTTTTTTTTAAATACTTGTATTTTGCAAAATATCTTGATAATATTTCACTTAAACATAGAATTGTGTAAAACTCTTAAAATAACTAAATCTTACTCCATATCTTAATAAAAAAAATGCCACCAAAGACGTTATTTTTTTATTATTCTATTGACGTCTTAAGGACGTATCAAAGTGATGATTACGTATTCTTTATTATTGGAGTTGCTACGGCGTACCGCAGGGATGTATGAAGTTACAATTTTCACAAATTTTATAGAAAAATTTGTTATAAATTTTGAACTCTGGTTTTGTTAGTTATATTCAGGTTCTTCTGTATTAACTAAAACACAAAAAATTGTACCTTTTTATTACTCTTGGTAAAGCGGTTATATCCACAAATTAGTTAATATAATGTGTGTGTGATAACTAAGGTGCTGCCAGAAGTCCTTACTGTCTTATCACAGAGCACCACTGAAGAGCATTTAGCTAGGAAGTTCATGTCTCCTTACTTACTAATGTCGCCTATTAGGCTAGAGCTATTGTCGAACCTCAGACCTCTAGGTTCTGAGTCAGAACTCTAACCCTGCGCCACGGTTGCAAATATAATATTACATAATTCTGTATTGCGGGTAAATGCACCGTTGCCTAAATGAAATTTTAAAGTTTTAAATAAAAATGACTTTTTAATTTGATGTTTTTGAAAAGACGTCTGAATTGTGGGCTACCGTTTAAATAGAGCAAGTATTTTTTAAGTTGTACTATACAATTTATAACCTGAGGTAAGACATTATTTAAAAGTATAAAATTAAATTAAAAAAAAAACTTTTTCTTTCAGTTTTCTTTTGATGAAATAATAACTTCATTCATTAAAAAAAATAATTTTTTGGCAATATTAGTGTGTTTCTGTTAACAATGAACAAGTTTTGATTTATTTTTGTGAACATATTTTCTATGATCAACCGTATATGTGTCAGTTTAATGTTTAATTAGGAAATGACACTCTTTTTCTCTAAGATTATTAAAATGACACATTTTAAAATCTAAGATTATTAAAATGTGTCACTTTAATAATCTTAGAGAAAAAAATTGACAAAAATCAATTATAATTTTTCTTATTTATTTATAATAATCATTTTTCTTGTTTATTTATAATTATAATTTATCTTATTTTTTGTACCATTATAAGCATAGCAACCATAAAATGCAAAAAAATGAAAAGTAAATTAGTAAATCAAGAATTTGCTTATTTTATTTCAAAAAAAAAAAGCATTTTCATGAAAACTTTTGCTAACAATTTTTTTTAAGTAAATAAAAAGATATTATTTTAATCAAATAAAATAACTTGAACAATGAATAAGTTGATATCAATCTTAATGACTCTTCGTATGAGTCTTCAGATGTGTCTTCAGATTCTTCGTATGAGTCTTCAGATATGTCTTCAGATTCTTCGTATGAGTCTTCAGATGTGTCAATCATCAGATGAGTCTTCAGATGTGTCCTGAGAATCTTCGCTTTATTAGACTGTCTTACTTAACTCGCTGCCTAATATGTTAAACAATTAAGGATTGATTTCATTATTCTTAGTTTTTGAGCATGCTATAGCCGGATCTAAATTTTTTTAAAGGTCTGTTTAATAAATCCATTTTTGTGTCTACATATTTGTTAATAGTCTATGTATGTGTCTTCATATTCGTGATGTTTTTCTCGTAGTTTGTTCCGAATACTGTTATATGATAATATAACAGTATTCGGAACAAATAACATCAACGTTGTTCAATGTATATATCTTGAGTATTTCTTGTGTAGATTTTGAATTTATCCAAAATGATTTTATGACATTAGTCGTTTGAGAATAATTCCGAAATAACTCTAAGTGCACTTTTGTTATCTCAGCCGACTTTGAAGCGTTTCTAAGCAATTTATGAGCAGAGTTTCTATTGTGCTGTTGTCCTAGAGATACTTCAATGAGCCAACATTACCATGTAAATGATAAAACAAGCTAGTCTTAAATGCTAGATTTACTATCCCCTATAGCACATTATCCCTTAAAGGACAGTAAAAAATGTTACCTTAAGGATGGCTGAGGTATTAAACTACCCCAACTAAAAATATAGATTTTTATACAAAATATGTTGAACTTTTTAAGTTAAAATACGTGCTTTCAACAAAAATATCATTTTTCCCAAAGTTCTTAAATAAAAGTGATATTTATTCAAGTAAAAACAAAATTTATATTCTAAAAAAAGGTAACTTAGGCATATAATTTTGCTATGAGCCTCGCAAACAGAATGGCTACATGATGCACATTGTCAACGGGTTTTTCTATCATGAACACGAGGACACATATAGCATCTTTTTATGTATTGCTCTTGAATTTGTTGATAAGAATAAAATCAAAGCATTTTATGCTGCAATGATGCAATGTCATTATTTTGATGGAAGGTTGATAATAATATTACTGCTTTGTTTTTCTTAGGTACGTATGAAACTACAGTAGAGTCATTTTGGAAACCAAAAATCCAAGAGTAAACTGGTCAATGAAAGGCTGGCAATAACTTTTTTGTTATTTCTCCTTTATTTATTTTAATGGTGCCAGTGTATGTTGCTTTACTTCCTTGCAATACACGTGCAAGATGAATGTTTGTAAAAAAATTATCAGCTGCTGTGTGTCTACCACTTCCATTTAAGTGATCAGTTGATGCTTCCACTTCCATTTAAGTTGATGCTACCACTTCCATTTAACTGATCAGTTGACTTGAACCACGAGTGGTTCAAGAACCACTCGTGTACCTTCTCCAACATCACGTAATCCATTTACTCTACCAATATACGATTGCAAGTTTATGCAGTAAGAGGTTTCAGCATCACTTAAGATCCAAATCTTTATTCCATACTTTCCTGGCTTAGTAGGTATAAACATCTTCAATGGACAACGTCCCCTAAATGTAACTAGTTGCTCATTGGCAGTAAGATATGCACTTGGATTGTAGTTGCTATTACATTTGGTAATAAACATTTCCATTATATTACTTAAAGGTGCAAATTTGTCTGCAAACTGTCTTTGATTTCTTGGTTCTCCTTCATCAAATCGAATGCATTGTCACAAGTTAACAAATCGATCTCTTTGCATTAAAGCCGAAAATATTGGTATGCCATCTAATCTATTCCAAAGCTCTTTAATGCTTTGGTTTTTAGAATGGAACATTCCAGCTAGGGAAGAACTCCAATAATCTCATAAAGCTCATTTACTGTCGTGTCAACCCATCCTTCTAGACTAATTCTACGAGCTTCAACATTAGTGCAGTTGACAATAATTTAAATCATTTCTGGTGTTATAAAGAGTTTAAAGGCAGTATTCACACTTTGGCCGCACTCTGACCTGCAAACTTTGTTGGGCCAGTTGTTTATCAAATAATATTGTGTGCTGGTGGCTAAGCAGCATCTACACGTGGAAGTTTACTCCAAATTTCCTCACCACTCTTCGAAACCATGTTTTGATCTAAAATGAGATTTTCCTAACCAACTTCTTCGTAACTTTTATCAGAGATGATAGGACCTGATTCAACGTCAGTTGTAATAATATCTTCTTCATCTTCTGTAAGGTTTTTGTCATCTGAGTCATCACTTGAAGATAATTCATTTAACCAAAAATAATATTATTAGCCTCAACTGCAGCATTTCTTCTTATGCGACTCATTATATTAACTATATTTATTCTAAAAAATAGTTTTAGTGTTTATCAAACAAAACATAAAAAATATTTTAGGCATTATTATTTTTTATCAATTATATAAATAATTTTGACATTAAAAAATAATATATGCAACAGTGGCTGTATATATATAATGCATATGTGGTATAATTTATTTATAAAAAGTGTAAGTAGTTCCCCATACCTATTAAAAAATAACCAAAACACAAGCAAGTGTTAAACTAAGCATAAATCATATAGCATAATTATTGATTTATTACCTAAAAAATGAGAAAATTTGCATGGGGTATAAAAATAACCCAACCGTCTTAAATGTAACTAAAATTTAAACTATCAATATTATTTTCAATTTATCAGTAAAACAAAAACATTTTACACTAACAACTTCCTTAAATGATAATAAAAAATTTTCTGAAGTGGCAGTTCAAATAGACAAAACTTGTTGATGTGGCAATCAAAAACAAACTCTTCCGAAGTAGTGAAATAACCCGCCGTCCTTTAAGGATTACATTTGTACTAACACCATAGAAATACTAAACAAACTTTCATTGGTTGAATTTTGCTCCGTAAACTAGTGCGTACACTGCTTCAGTTCTAACCCGTCGCATCTCCATTTAATGCTATACTTATTAAATTTGTAAATTACTTTTTTGCTCACTTCATGAATTTGGAAAAAACAAAAGAGCTTGTGATTAAAGTAAGCTTCTAAAGACATTTCTGTAGATTTATTTGTTATTGTAATTTCTTGAGGATAACATAACAACTTTGTTTAACATTGTAACTTTCTTGTCGGGAAACCTATGTAACATTGTATGTAACATTGTAATATTCATGTTGGGAACTCATGTCGGGAAAAAGGTATAGCTTGCAATTTAAGTTATAAGCTCGCTCGTGATTCATTGGCACTGTTAAGTTGAACGACTAGCTTTAACCATTATTGCAAGCGTTTTTCTACCTTTAAAGATGCTTCATCGCCGTGTTCATATTTAAATCTTGGCTGCTTTAATTCAGGTGATGTTGCATTACTATTTGTACAATCTTTAAAAGGTATGCCCCATTTTATTACTATTGTATGAGCTTTACAAGGTATGCCCTATTGTATAGGAGGCTTTAAGAAATTAGTAAAAAATTATATAAATTTCAACGACACTATTTGTACAATAGTGTCGTTGAAATTTTTCAATCAGTGTTTTTATATTGCAAGCAAAGCAAGTTCTTGCATTTTCTTTTAAAATCTTTCATCACTAATGATTCTCAACTTTCGAAAAGAGCCTTCAAAGTATATGTTCAACCTCATTTAGAACAATGTACTTTGATGTAAAAATTATATAAATATTTTCATACATTCTGTAAGATATACAACAGATAGAAACGATCAAGAAATATTTTTCAAAAATTGTTTGCAAACGGTGATGTATTATGCTTTTAAATTATTACTTGAAGTTTTGATTCTAGTTTGAAGATCAAGACTTTATTATCTTAAAGACTTATCTTCAAGACTTATTATCTTCAAGCTAGAGTCTCTAACATGTCTTAGATTAAATTTCAATCTTTTAATGACCAAAAAAACTATGTACGATCTTGCGACCCTTTATTTTTTTTTTAATTTTTATATTTGCTTCTTTTCCCAGTGGGCACGCATCGTCCGTTGGACGTCCCCCGGACGACGCATGCCCACTGGGTCACTATTCACCAAGATATCAGTCTCAAACGTTTATTCCTCGTAACAAAAATGATAATGATAAGCGTTAGTTTTTATCTTCTACAAAACGATAATTAAAAAATGATTTTCTCAACCTAGCCATATGGTTTCTTTATCTTTCTTGTCTCAAATTGAATTTAAAACGTAAAAGTTGCAAACTTAAGTGTATTATAATCAGAGCCGATTTTGCGAGGAGATATGAACCCCTCCCCAAAAGATTTTCAAGTTATAGTTGGTTTTTTGAGAAATATAGTTGGTTAGTTGGGGATTTGACGCATTTCAGTCGGTTGAATTTTAGTTTTGAGGACTTTTTTGAAGTACCTTTTTTTGGTGTTACATAAATCAATTTTCATATTACCTGTATCACCGTTTTGTACTTTTTTATCTTTAAATGCAAATAAATTGAATCATAAAACTAAATAATCAATTATTAATATACTTTCAAGATTTTCAAGATTAAGTTTGTCTATATCTCCTTCTCCATAATAAATTTTCTTAAGGTCCTATTCAGTGGGCACAGTAAGTTTTCAAAACGTTTTTTAAACGCTTTTATCAGGTTTAAACCTAATAAAAACGTCCAAAGAACGTTAAGAAAACGTACCTTGCAATTTTTTTTACTGGGTTTAAGAATTTTGGTGTGAAGAAAAAATTGGCTTGCTATTTTTTAAATAAATTAGTTTTAATTTAACGAATGTTGAAAATTTCCTTGCAATTTTTTTTTTTTTAAGTTTTTGTTTAAAAAATCAAAATGATTTTAAAAAATCTTAGTAACTAAAACTTTTAGTAAAAAAAGTGTTGGAAAATAATTCAGGTACAATAAGTTAAGTATTACCAACTGCCTAGTTTTGTGATAACCGTTCACTCTTGTTAAAAAATTCATTAATTAGTGTTAGCTTGTTTTTTTGCATTTTCTGCTCAACTATAGAGCTATTTTATTTTGTTTTTGATTGAAAATTCAAATTTGAAAATGTTTTGAATCAAAAAAATCTTTACAACACCCTTTGCATTACTTAAGTTAATAATAATGAAGCTTGTCCCTTTTTTTTTTTTTTTTGTTTCTTAACTATTATGAACTTTATCTTACTTAAGAGAGAAAGAAAATGTTTTAATCTGCTAAGTTCTTGTATTAAATTTCAAACAGTAAAACCTTTTTTAAATTAAAGCGTGACGTCACACTGCTGTGATCATGACGTCAGATACATTTTCCTGTTTTTATATAATTAAAAAGCTGCATCGTTTAACTGAGATATTTTGTTGTTTGTTTTACAAATATATAATTAAAGATAAAACTATTTGTATATTACAAAGACATATAAAACTAAAGTGTGCTAAATAGTTATATTTTTCGCATAAAGGCTCGATTTAAGATAAGACTATTTGCACACAAAGATTAGGCTTCTTACGCACAAGCATAAACCTTCTTATGTATATTTATTAAATTTTTAATAAATATCCATAAGAACAAAAAAGATAAAAAAAATCACAATTGTTTTTTCGGTTTTTCAGTTTATTCATTGCCTTATATTAAATAATAAAATGACATCAATCAAGAAAAAAAAAAAGGGTTCTCTAGTATGTTAACATATTAGTCAGCTTTAAAATCAGTTGATATATATATATATATATATATATATATATATATATATATATATATATATATATACATATATATATATATATATATATATATATATATATATATATATATATATATATATATATATATATATATATATATGTATATATATATATGTGTGTGTGTGTGTGTGTGTGTGTGTGTGTGTGTGTGTAACTGTGTGTGTATATATATGTATATATATATATATATATATATATATATATATATATATATATATATATATATATATATATATATATATATATATATATAACACTTTGTTACGGGTAGATGTAAAACAAATTACTACGGCTATTTAACTGGATGAAAAAAAATTTCGGACAATAAAGACAAAAGTCAATAATAATAATCAATACTTCATGTAGCATGACAATAAAACCTAATAATGTGACTTTTATATAGGGCTCTCATATTTCATTTAAACTCAAACTTTATTAACAACATTTTTATTATTGTTCTTATTATTATTAATAATATATATATATATATAAATATAATTTTTTTTTTTTAACGCGAAAATTTCAACTTTCATCTACAACAATGACAAAAATTACTATTTATTTGAGTTGGTTGAAAAACTTAATCAAAAAAATGTTCAATAACCGGAAAATTCATGGTTTTCCGTGACGTCTGAAAACTCTAATCTGATTTTTAAAATGTCTGCAAAATATATATAATAACGGTGACCCAATAACTTTGATGGACTGCTATTCTCCCGGTAATCAAGTTGTTAGTCATACATTTCTAAAAATGTATTGGTACTAAATGCGTAAAAGTGTGATTAGACGGATCATTTTCAAAGTTATTTAATTGTGTTTCAGAAAAATTGACTCTTAGTTGTAAATAACGCAACGTGTTGATGTTAAATTGTGCAAAAATGCTTAATTTAACAATAAAGCGTTGATTTCCTTATTTGGAAAATTAAAGGGAAAATATTACTTTTTTACATATAGTAAACGATTAACACAATTATATATACAGTATAAATATATTGTAAGAAACTATTCCTATATAAAAAGATATAGAGAAAAGCATTTTAATTATTTTTTTGCAGTTTGTGAAATTACCCTACAGCTTGAATTTTTTTTTTTCTTTGCAAAAAAGTGGCATACCGAAATTAATAACAAAAAGCATTGATGTATTTATTAAAATCCAGTCTTTTTTGCAATTACCCTACCGTGCGTTGTTTACAAACGCCTGTTGCTAGGAAATAAAAACACTAGAGTAATACAAAGGAACATTTTTAAGTAAATTTATTGATAAGAAGGTTTTAAAATTCTTAAAGATTAATTACTTAATTTTATACTAATGATTTCAAGTTTAGAGGCTAATTACACGCTAATTATTTTTATTCAATAAACCTTTAAATATGAGTTTACAATAATATTGTGATATTAAATACATTGTATTTAAAATAAATATACTGTGAAAACGGTTTCTTGTCATAAAATGTCTGTAACGTCTATAGCAATCAATAACAAGAGAAATCAGGAGTAACAAATTTTGAGCATTTCCATGGCAGCTGAATGAATTCTTCTAATATGTCTCTCAAGATGTATCATAGAAAGATTTTTTGCGCGCGTTGCTTAATCGTATTTTATTTTTTTTTTTTAATAATTAACGAAAATATTTGGTTATTTAAAAAATAATGATAGTAATGTCTGAGCCAAATAAAATAAACTAAATAATAAAAAAATGTAATAAAATGGGTTATAATAAAATAACATAAAATGCTTTGGGCAAAATAAAATAAACTGGGTTGGGTAAAATAAAACAAACTGGGTTAGGTAATAAAATGGGTTATAATAGTAAAGAAATTAAAATAAAGCATAACAATGCAGTTAAAAAAAAAAAGGAATTTAATATGTTGTATAGAATCATAGTTTGAAAAGTTGTTATAAATTAGTTAATAATTATGTAAATACTTATTGTCATACTTATGACATTTAACATAATCATGTTACTAATATTGCTAACATTTTAGCATATCATTAACATAATTATATATAAATGCGGAAACAAATGTACAATACTTGTGTTTAATAAAGTTTAAAAAAAAATCGGAATTATTTAAAACCAGCTTGTTCAAATTTACAAATCCTTTTCAAAAAACTCATAAAAGTTAAACTTTACACTTTACTTATTGCAGTTACAAAATAGTTTATTAAAATGCGTTTTTAAGATGCTTATTAAAAATACAAGATTCAAGAATTGTGGAGTAATGTTTATTATAACTTTTATTTACACATCAAAAGCCACGCCAAGCACTATTCTTTAATTGTTATTTTTACACGCCAAAAGCCATTGTTAGTGGAACTTCAAATCTTTCTTAGTTTTTGTTTGAATCATATAGTATTTATTGCTACTTTGCTGAGGTTAGCATGTATGACGCAGATAGATTAGGGAACTAATTTACTAATACTAGTCACTATTATTCAGGGTACCAGTTTCTTTAACAGTGATGCAGATAGTAAGAACTTAAAAAACAAAATCTTTTTCTTAAATTTTAACCAATTTTGAATTGAAAAGTTCTTAAGTCTCCAAATCAAAAATTTTGAAAGTTGATGTTCTCTCTCTCTCTGGCTATAAATACTTCGTGAAAAGGTAGTTAGGAATTTCTTAGAATACATAAAACTACGCAACAACAAAAATCACAGTGCCAGATACAAACAGGTAACACAAGCCAATCGTCCCCAAGGAATTAAAATAAATATCCTTTCATTTTTCATCAAGTACATACTAACTTTACCAAATTTATTTTGTAAACTTTTTTGCTTATATTATTTTATTTACATTGCATTGTAGTTATATATCAGTTAGAAATTAATACCTAAAAATCTGCATCAAATGCTGACCTCAGAAATGCAGAGGTATCTAGACACCGCTTGGTCTTTTTTTATTAGCTAAATTATCATTTTCAAACTACATTGAAATATTAGCTAAGGCTTGAAATGTGTTTTAATAATTGTATTTCGCCTTGTATTTTATAAAATATTTAGTCAAAACAATAATTGTTACAAAGTATGTATTTATTGTTGGATAAAACCAACTACGTATGTATAAATATATATACATATATATATATATATATATATATATATATATATATATATATATATATATATATATATATATATATATATATATATATATATATATATATATATATATATAGTATATATATATATATATATATATATATATATATATATATATATATATATATATATATATATATATATATATATATATATATATATATATATATATATATATATATATATATAGAAGGGCGGATCTAGCATTTTAAATAGGTAATGCGAAGATTTTTCATAAATTCCCCCTGCCCCTTCCAACCTCCCTAGTGTTTAAGTATAGTCAATTTAAAAAGTGGAGGGACAAAAAAGCCGTAGCCAGGGTGGGTGGACATGCTCCAGGCGGCTTTTTTTTAGGAGTGACGCGGCTGTTTATGTCATTAAATAATAACTAAATTTATTTTGTATTGCTTTTGCAGTATCTATTTTTAATAGAATTTTTGACAAATGTTGTCTTGGCTATTTTGTTCATAAATTAGGCATGTAATTTTAAGCCTAATTTACTTAATAAAGTGCACCAACTTTGTGGTAAGCCATAGGACTTTGCACTTCATCTGTATTTTGCCTAAGGTTAGCCCTCCATTACTGGATTCTTTCCTTTTCTTGAGAGGCACGTAATGTGAAGTAATGTTGTCTAAAGTTAGTCCTCCATTTCTGGATTTTATCTTTTTCTTGATAGCAGTTTATGTAAACTGCTATCAAGAAAAGCAGTTTATGTAAAGTATTAGTAATCTTATCTAAGGTTAACCCTCCGTTTCTGGATTCTTTTCTTTTCTTTATTGGAATTTTATTAATTTTTTTATATATTTTTTTATTGAAGTTCAATTAATATAAAAAAAAATGTAGGCTAATATTCTCTCTCTCTCTCTCTCTCTCTTTTGTTTGGAAAACTTGTCATGTCAATGGCCTTTAAAAAATCAGCAACAGTTAAAGGAATATTTGATTGGTTTTTCAAAAATAATTCCCATAAATCTAACTCAGCATGTATTGAAGTAAAACTAGGCATATCAGATGAATAGAAATTTAAAAATCCATAATAATTAGATTGCCATGGTTTCTTAACTTGAATTCTGGACAGTACAGTTGAAAGAACTGCTGCTAGACCTTTATAAACAAACATACCATTTTATAAACAAACATACGTCATTTTCTGTAAACCTGTTAACTAGCTCATTAATGAGATGTTTAATTAATGGAGAAGTGTTGCTATGTTTAAAATAGTCACAAACTACATTTGTTTAATAATTATCCTGGTAAACCTAGAAATTATACAATCTAGGTCTCACTTCTTTAATATCAAGACAAACTAAAAGCCAAACTAAAAGCAATATTGTACCTTTCAGTGTGATGCCAACTTGGTAAATAGTGTACCTTTCAGTGTGGTGTGTATCATTTTTTTTATTTATTTCTAGTTACATATTTTTTAGATTAGTTATTTCAAAACACTGCGTGGATATGTCAAAAGATTTAGTTTGAAGTGTAACAGTAATTGCATAAAAATCCATTAACTGTTTTGTTATAACTAAACTTACAATAAAAGAGAAATCTGTTAATAATCTAAAAAAAAAAGAGGATTTGGAAGCAGTTTCATTGTATTATTATAATTTCAGTGTATTCCTTTGATTCATTTAATCCTATTTCCCCTGTAGCATGAATAATAATTATAAAGTTATCAAAAAAAAACATCAAGATCTCTCAGCTTTTGAGTCCATCTTGTTCGAAAAGTATCTATTATTTTTTCCTGGTCTAGACTCAAATATTTTTTGAGAAAATTACTACGATTAGGAGATAAGTTAAAAAATTTGAAATTTCTTTTACTTGGCGAAGATTTTTCACTTTTTGAACTTGGCATGCAGCTGCAACAGCTAAACTTAGTCTATTGCTTGCACAATAAACAAAAAAGCATTATGGTTAAAAGCTTTTATTCAAGAAGCAACTCCTTTATATTCACCTGCCATAAATCCTGCACCATCGTACCCTTGGCAGAGATACACTAAATTTAGCAGTGAAAAAAGACTGATGCACGCGCATCACCTTAGGTCCGAGGCGACACCCTAGATCCGCCCCTGATATATATATATATATACTTATATATGTATATGTATAAGTATATATATATATATATATATATATATATATATATATATATATATATATATATATAATATATATATATATATATATATATATATATATATATATATATATATATATATATATATATTTATATATATTTATATATATATATATATATATATATATATATATATATATATATATATATATATATATATATATATATATATATATATATATATATATATATATATAATATGAGTAATAACCAAATAAATTTAAAAAAATTCAATTACATAATAAACTTTTTGGAATCGCTGAAAGCGTATCAATTACACAACTTTGTTTTTAATTAGATTTAATTCTGGTTCCGTCTTTTTTGAACGATTTTAAAAACAACTGGAAAGTGATCCAAATATTTGTTTAAAGACTTAAAAGAAAAAGAAAATTGGATTTAAGGTTTACTCTCCGTGCATCTTAAAAAACCGTTATTTTACTATCTTTACATAATTTTAATTAGGCTGATTGGAGTTAAAAATAAAAATTGCGTTTATAACTTGCGTTAGACGCCCACTTGCTATGTTTTTGATTAGTTAATTGTACGTATTCTCGTTGAAAAAAATTAAACGCTCTAATTCGATTCACGATTTACTATACGTTTAGCTAAGTGAATACAGAAGTGGCAAGTTTGGCGCCAGACTCTGATCTTTAACGTAACCTCAAAATTAACAAAAAAATCGGACCGAGACTGCTTTCGAGAAACCATTTTAAGCTTGTGTTTACAAAATGATGAATTTGCGGCTGTTACAATTTATCCCAGAATTACAATTTTTATATTAACTTTTTTTGCTTTACAGTTAAATCCTTACATATTTATTAAAAATGACAAACCCAAGAAAGTTTGCAGATAAACTTGAAATAATTCGCAGAAAAGAAGAAGAAGCTAACGCTGCCTTCGATAAAATTATGCAAGAAGTTTCAGATGCGAGGATGGGGATATCACCTCCATTAACAACAATATCTCCTCATTACCCACAAGGTCAAGTTATGAGAAGTCAAAATGTTGATGTAAGATAAATACAATTTATTTTGACAATATTTTTTTTTTTTTTTTTCATTATTTCAGAAACCAGTCAATTTGATAATTATATTTTAGTTATGTTTTGATTAAAGTCTAAATTAGCACTTGGTAGCTTATTATCATATCAACAAAAAAGGAATAAACTGTTTTTTTATTATTTGGGTAGACGTCTATTTTAGACCACCTCCTAAAATTTTACACAAAATAAGTATTATTAAAGACCAAATCCTAACCCTGACCCTAACACTAATTGTTATCTGTCAATAATTTGAGTTAGGGTTTAGGTTAAAGTATAGCTTTTAATAAAACTTTACCTTTTTTCTCATATTAAAATTTGTGTTTAAGGAACACTTTGAAGTGTTCTTGGATATGGTTTGGTTTCAAGTCCCAGTTGTATGTCATACAATAATATAGTATGTGTGACAATTGAAAGTTACATGTTATGTTTAGTTAAAGCAAGCCTGGTGATAATTTTTTTTTTTCATATCTCATATTTGTCATGTTATGAGTTTTAAAGAAAAACTTACAGCACTAAGTATAATAAGTGTTCTTTCTAATTTTTAGTGACATTTGCTAGAAATTAAAGATAAAGCTCAAATAATAAAATAAAATTTAGTTTAACGAAAAATGTTATTGAAATTTTAAAATTGATGTTTTAAATAAGGCATAGTTTTTTTATTATTATTATATGCAGTATTTATATTTACAGTAAAAAAAAAAAAAAATATATATATATATATATATATATATATATATATATATATATATATATATATATATATATATATATAGCTGCTTTAAAACCAAAGTGTTCTAACTCCATTTTATAAAAATGCTTATAACAGCAATTTTTGAAAAAAAATTTTGTTGTTGTTATTGTTTTTTATAATATAGTACAAAGGTCAAAGATAACAAATGATGTTAGAATATTTATATGTGAAATGTTTTGAAAAAGTGGAAATACATGGTTCACCTCTATTTTTATATAATCTATTTCTTATGATATATTTTTCCAATGTAACCATTACATAATATATGAAGAGCATCAAATAATTCATAAACATTAGTAAGAGTAAGACTTAAGTATGATAAATAGGAACAGGTAATTAAAATATGGTGTAAATAACCATATTAGTAGTGGTTGGGTCAAAAATAACAATATTTACTTTATACATTCTACCTTTACATTTAGAAAGTTCAAAGTATGTATAGTTATGTTCAACTTAACATTTAAAAAGCAAGGTCTATAAGCGTCGGTACATAAAAATTTAAGCGATTCGCTTTCTGATCAAGATTGTACCATTCCCTGATTTTTTAAGTTGACTTCCCAGATTCTTTTGTCAACTGGTGCAAAAAATTTATAAAGTGATTTGGTATCTTTAACTTTTTCCTGGTCAACATTTGTTTCCAAATGGATTTAGCTTATGGAAAGAGCTTGAGACAGTCTTAAATTTTACTGCTTTTAGTTGAATTTTTTTGTAAGGTTTCTTTGCATCTCAATGAACAATGCTTTTAATGATTGCTAATGGGCTATGGAGATCTACATTCTTCAGACGTTTATCTAAAACACTATGGGTTGTGTCCACCTCGTTAACAACTGTGGCCATATTTCTGATACTTTTGATGGATTTTCTTGATATTATGTTTGCCCAAATTCAGAAATTCCAATATACCTGTGCTCATTATATGATTTTTATTTTGAGGAAAACAAGCATCTGTTGACAATCTAATGCTAGTAATCTCTTATCATGAACTATTGTTTAAGGCATAGCTAGGAGGTAAATGGGAATTTCATTCCCCTCTACATACTATTGCTTCATTCCAATGCTCGTAATAACCTTGTTTTGGGTCCATATCACAGCCTATCAAGTAGTACATTGCAAATTTATGTTTGTAATAAAATATAGACATGGTGGACTGAGGACAAGTTAGTACACCTTGAAGATTCTATAACTTAGAGTCATATCTTTTGTGCTATTTCTATCTAACTTTTGCAGTTTGACAAAATTGTGTTCTAAATGATCCTCAGCCTATTTTTCTGTGATTGTATTTCCTAACTGCTTAAATAACTCACAATTATCAAATAATCTAATCTTATACTCTTCTTATGTTAAATCTAGTATTATTCTTTTTATAAAATAAATATATTGGAAATCTAATGTTACACTCTTAATGAAATAAATCTCCATATAGCCATTGCTTTTCTGGCTTAACTGCCTCACTGTTGCATTTGTCTACATACAGTTTATAAATTTTGGTAACTGTTAGTGAGCTCTCAAAATAAGTGCCTGCAACATTTTCTCAACAATAATGAGCCAGTACAGTGGGAAAAGACTTGACATACCTTTGAACACTTTCACTTGCAACCTCCAATATCTTTTTAGGAATTTTTTTTACATTCCTGATCTCTGGCAAGAGCCCCTGTTTGTACTTGTTAAAAGGTAAATAACATAGACCATGTTTATCAAGCGAACCAAGTTAAGGCTTAATTCATTTGCCAAGACAGCTTGCTTTACCCAAACTTATGCTGCTTTGTTACTAAATTCTGTGATAAACATAAAATGATGTAGATGCTTATTAAAATAAGATCAGACTTGGCTTACTTAAAATGTATTCATACACTACAAGGTTAACTTACTGACTAAACTCACCCTGATCCTTATTCTGGCTATTGTGTTCCTCATCTATCTGTATTGGCTTCCTTTGCTCTATTAGATCAGTATTAATTTTAACAAAGTATCACTAAATAGTAGTAAGTTAGGTGGAGATTTTGAAATAAAAAGTTGTTTTTAAGGAAATATTGAGTTAAGATATATTATTAGCATTATATATATATATATATATATATATATATATATATATATATATATATATATATATATATATATATATGTATGTATATATATATATATATATGTATGTATATATATATATACATATATATATGTGTGTGTGTGTGTGTGTGTGTGTATATAAATATATATATATATATATATATATATATATATATATATATATATATATATATATATATATATATATATTAGGCTGGGGTGAAAATAAACAGAAGTGTGAATTTCATCACAACAAACCAATTATTTGCCAATCCATGTATGAAACCAGAAGCATTTGTAAAAAGTAAAAATGCTTTACTGGAAGTGCCCCATTTTGACCCTTAAACATCAGTCAGGTCCCTAATATTATAGAAAAAAAATTTCCTCAAAAGTATGTCATGTTGGGTCTCAAATAAAGCGAAATTTTATAAAAATCTTAAAAATGATAATTATTTTGTATTTAGATTATTAGTTTACATATTAATGCATAAAAACTGCTGTTTTTTAACATAATTAAAAAAATAATTTTTTTTCACAGTGTTTTTTAGTCAATTATTTTTGATGTTTTTATAAAACCTGATTGTTATTTTTGAAATTTTTATAAAATTTCGCTTCGTTTGAGACCTAACATAACATACTTTTAAAGAAATTTTTTTTCTATAGTATTAGGGACCTGTCTGATGTTTAGGGGTCAAAATGGGGCAGTTTCCCATTTCTTATATTAATATTTTAAATATTTTTTGTTCGTTTACAGTTAGACGCAACAAAATATTCTTTGATAGACCAAACTTTAATTTTCACCCCAGCCTAATATATATATATGTATGTATGTATGTATGTATAGATATTTAAGGCTGTTTAGTATTATAATAGTAAAACAAAACTCATAGTCGTAAAAGAGTGCTAAATATTAAAAAGATATTTCAAATAGAGTGATTTTCCTATTCAAGGAAAAAAATTTGGGCGGGGGTACTCCCTCGCTCTGGCAAACTTTAGCGGAAATCAATGGGTTTTCAAAAATGTTTAAAAAAAAAAAAGGTCCTCAAATTTTTATTTGGGAGGCGCCCAAATACTTTCGACACTATCGAAAACAGTCTAGAATAGCCTCTGACAAAGCTGTATAATCTATGAGTCAAGAAAACATTAAAAAAAGAAAAAAATTTTGTGTATGATATTTATTGAAGAAAAAAAAACACTACATGAATTGTTTTTTTAATCATAAAGAAACAGCTACAGAACAAAAGTTAAGCCAAGCTGCATGCTGTAAATCTGTCATTGTGCCAGGAAGATATATATCCAGGGCCATTAAAGATTGCACTCTTTAATTTTGCTTGTCATATCCTAATATTTTGGCATTAATGTTTTTCATGGGATTAAAGCCTTGAAACAAGGATATTTGACAGGCTTAATCCCATGGTGAAATTTAACACTTTTAACTTTGGTTTGACAAGGTTCTAACTGATTTTTCTTATTATTAGGAGAATAGCAAATAATCTTTTTTTCTTTTTTTTTTTAATGTCTAAATAAGAATATTTATGATTTTTTTTTTTTTGTTATTTATGTATTTTTATACATCATCTAAAAAAAAGTATATATAAACAAATAAAAAAACAATAATATAAATAGTTTTAATAAAACATTTAAAAGTTAAAAAAGTTAAAAGATTTTTTTCTTAATTCTCCTAATATAAAAAATTTTATTTACAACGTTGCCAAACCAACCCGACAAATAATTTATTATTGATTCAGCCATTAGAATAAAAGATAATAAATTTCAATACTTTATGAATAGAAAACCAATCCTCTTTAATGTTTGCATACTCTTTTGTAATTGTAGGAAGGCCACTGTTTCTATTAATTAGGGCAGCATAAAGACTTGTTGCACATAATCAATAAATCGCACTTGTGCAATAAATGTCAAAGTACCCCATCATGCTTTCAATAGTTTTAGTGAATGGGAAGCAGTAGGCTAAACATCTAAACAATCTGCTAAATCTGGTAAATATGCTTTAAAAATTTTACAGCTTGCACGATAAAAATAAATTCCTTTCCATTTCAATGATGGCTTCTCAATTAAACAAAAATAGCAAACTGGGATTAGTTTTATGTTTTCATTGGTCCATTTTTCAATCAAAAAAACAAATATAGCTCCCTAGAAATTTTTATTTGTTTAATAACTATAGATAACAAATTCAAGAAATTAAAAATAATTTTTTTTTACAAACTAAGTGATATAAGATTTGATACCAATATGTAAAAGCTTTGAAAAAATACTTTAAAAATGCAATATCTCAAATACTACACGTTAAACTTCTGAAATATTTTAAATTTAGTTTTTGGTTGTTGCGGTGTCTTAAGAAAAGGTAAAGTAATGATTTTTTTTTACTATTTGGCACACATAAAAAAATCAATCATCATAGAAATTAATAAAGTGCAAGACTATCAAAATATAATGCAACAAAATACTAGTATAACTAACTCTTTTAAAATACTTAAAAATATATAGAAATATCTGAAATGTACTGAAGAAATTACATTCTGGAGTAGTTAAATGTTTATGTCACTTACGTTATATAATCATAACAAAAGCATTAGACATTTTTATTTATCACAATGCCTGTATATATACGGCCTAGGCTAGATATAAAAATGAGTTTTTTATATATATATATATATATACATATATGTATATATATATATATATGTATATATATATATATATATATATATATATATATATATATATATGTATATATATATATATATATATATTATAGATTATATATTGCGATTATATATATATATATATATATATATATATATATATATATATATATATATATATATATATATATATATATATATATATATGTATATATAATCGCAATATTGTTGACTTTCCTATATTGATAAATGGTAACACTCTCACTTAGTTCTCTACTTAATGTCTTCTTAAATTATCATGCGCTAGTGACCTCTCATGAGAAGCATATATCCAATACATTGCAAAGATAGCATCTGCTAAGGTTGCCTCTCTTTATACTGCTTGGCATTTCTTTTCTCCCAATTCCATCCTTTACTTCTATAAATCTCTTATTTGTTCCTGTATGGAATACTGTTGTCATATTTGGGCTGATTCATCTAATGATATTCTTTCTCTTCTAGACAAGGTCCCAAAACATATTGTAGTCAAAACTTTCTCTTTCCTACAAATATTATCATGGTTGCTGTTCAAACATGCCATCAACTCTAGTTCCATCAATTAAAACTTATTTTCATACAACCTACTTATACAACATTAAACTTTTCAAGTATTTTGCCAACCAATTCCTTGCTCTTCAACCGTTTCCTTACTCTTTCTTTGTTGTATAATTAGTTAATATAAAAAATCTTGTTTTTGTTTTTATTTTAATTAGCTATTATGAATAATATTATTTAATATGGATAGTAATCATTACTTTTTTTATTAATAATTTAATTAAATTTTATTATTTAATTGATTTAAATTTAAAAATTGATAATTCATTCCATTCGAAATTCATTAAAGTTGTTTAATATGTTTAGTACATGAAAATGAGACAGAAATACAAAGGTGGTTCACTCCCCAATGTCAATACCTCTTTTAATCAAATTAACTTACAGGTAGTAGTGCATATGTATGATTTTATTTTCAGATATTTTGTTTTATAAAAAAAAAAATGATTTTAACTTTACTGTTTAATTTTATTTTTTAACTTTTTTGTTTATTTAGAGTTCTTTTCCAGGCTTAAATGAGCCCTATAACAATCATCAGAATGGTTACCCTGGTCCAATTTTTCCTACAAAAGCAAAGAGATCTTGTAAGTTGTTATTACATATAGAGTGTAATATATCACTTTTATATGTAAGGTGTTGTTTAAACAACACCTTTTAGATTTTTTGATTGTAAATTGTTTTTGCATTTAAATTGCTTTTGTGAGTAAATATCTTTTAAATGCTGTTTTGTGTTAGATACTGTTTCAGCTCCTTATCGAACAAACTCACTTCAACCAGCAGCTAGTATTGCAGAGCAGGGAGATGGAGTTCAATTATGGAGAAGGTATATTTTTGAATTTAAAATATTAACTTTTACAAAAAGACATAACTACAAAATGATGTGGAACATTATTCACTTTTTTTTTTTTGCTTGTTGTTTTTAGATTTCTCCTGGAATATAAATTCATTTTTATATCTAGTTTTTCTTTTGATAATTTTTTTTTTTACTTTTTATCTACTGAGGAAAAAAAAGCAATCCTAAATAAGGAAAAAAAATTGTAAGGAAGTATCAAATTTTATTTAAACTAGAAAATTTAATAATTAAAAAGAGAAAATCAAAAAAAAAAAATTTATAAAATTTTTATACAACTTGTATTCTTTTTTTGAGTGGTTGCTGTTTTTAGCTACTGAATTTGATGCAAGTTTATGAAAAAAAATATCTTTTATAAAACTTTAGCAACAGTTAAAAGTTTTAATATGCAATTTATTCACGATTTTTTACAGCCTGTATAAGGGGTCATCTATAAAGTATGTACACTCATAGGGAAAAGGAGGGTCTTCAAATAGCATACAAAAGTGTATGAGGGGGGGGGGGGGAGGAGGGAAAGGTTTAATTAAAAGTATGTACTTTGTTTTTCTAATTTATCATAATTAACCAGCTAACCAATAGTAGATTAAAATTTTGAGTTAGGGTCCTAGTTTGGCAACATAAAAGGATGTATGGTATTGGGAAGTCGAGGGTATAGTTTCCCTCTATGCACGCATATGCCACCCCTTATATGCTGGCCCTGAGTAAGGCAGACTTGTATTTCAGGCAACCCCTTTTTTGAAGAGCCCCTAAATTTGCTGGACCCCTTTACCCAAATTGGGGGTATGGGTAGCCTATTTTACCCCATGGGCTACTGTACTGGGTTTTAGGCTTTAATTTCAATATTGCTGATCTCGCGTAAGACTCGTTTTTTTTACACACTTACTGAAGAGGGGTGCCTGAAAAAAATGTCAACCCTAAGTAAAGTTTATTTTTATTTGATTCGTCTATTTTATATATAGGTATATATATATATATATATATATATATATATATATATATATATATATATATATATATATATATATATATATATATATATATATATATATATATATATATATACATATATATATATATATATATATATATATATATATATATATATATATATATATATATATATATATATATATATATATATGTATATATATATATATATATACATATATATAGAGATATATATATAGATATATATAGATATATAGATATAGATATATATATATATATATATAGAGAGAGAGAGATATATATATATAGATATATATATATATATATATATATAGATATATATATATAGATATATATATATATATATATATATATATTATTGTTATTTGAAAATGTCTGCTGGTACCCTCTAAATGTGTTCTATGTAATAAATAAATACTAAATTTAGGGGTTGCTCAAGACCCTTAAACATCATACAGTTCCCTAATCTGAAAAAAACGTTTTTCAAAAGCATATCATGTTGGGTCTCAAAAGAAGCAAAATTTTATAAATATTTTAAAAGTAATAAAAAAAGTTTATGGAAACACAAATTAATTTAAAAAACTCTAGAAGTATGTACTTTTTTTGTTGTTGTTAAAAAATGACAGTTTTTAAACGATTAAATTAAAACTAGTAATCTTTATATAAAATGATTATTGTTTTTGAATATTTTATAAAATTTTGCTTCTTTTCATACCCAACAGGATATGCTTTTGAAAAACTTTTTTTTTCACAATATTAGGGACCTGTATGATGTTCAAGGGTCTTAAGCAACCCCTAAAATATTATAATGAAAATTTTTTAAATTTAGTAATTATTTATTACATAGAACACATTTAGAGGGTACTAGCAGACATTTTTAAATAATATTGTTTTATGAGCCTCCCTAAGATATAAATATATATATTTGAAGATATATATGTCTTTTAAACTGGGATCCTGTGCTGAAACCATAGGCTTTGGCGTTGTATAAAGTATCTAAGAGGTTGAGGGATCTGTAAAAAGGGTTCAATAAAGTAATTGATGGGTAAGGGGTATGATCAACTTTAAAAGCGATGTATTTAAAAAATATTTCTACATTCTTCATATGCGGCAGTGGTGTAGTGGTAGAGCGCTCGCTTCATAAGCGAGAGGTTCCGATTTCGAAACACACCACATCCCTGGTAGTACCGCGCTAAACTTGTTTCTCCGCACAGCTGCCTTGTTCATCAAGGTTTGTGTTTCGGAGTTATAGAGTTGGGAGAGGGTTATAACCACAAGTAGCCTCCTTATTTGTAGTAGCCTTCTTGGCCTTGGGAGGTGAATTACAAAAAAAAAAAAAAAAAATTTATACATATTTTAAATTTATATAAAACTTTTTTATTGAAAAAAAAAAGTGGAGGGGGAGTGTTTTTCAAAAGCGTACCTAAAAGTACCCAGGGGGGTTTAAATTTCTAAATTTTTTGCATACATACTTTATGGACAACCCCTAATTAAGAAACTGATTTGCTATATACGCTAGAACTATGAGAAATTTTGTTAATTTTTTTTCTTATTTTTATTCGTTTTGTTGTCTTCGCTTTTAAAAATGTTTTTGTTGTTTGACATTTTTCTCTTAATACTTTTATAATAGGAAAATAAGAAATTAAATTGCTATTTATTTGTAAAATATATTATTTGATTAATAAATTTTGTAATGATGGAAAAGCTCTTTTATAAATGTATTTACTGCATTTAATGCATGTCTGAAATAGTTTCTTTTATATTGCCCGGTTGCCAACATTAATATAAATTACTAGAGATAATGAACATTAAAATTGCTCTCTTTGAAAAAATGTTTTTAAAGACTTAAAGAAAAATTTTAAATAGGCTTCTAAATATTATGTTATAAAGTTAAGTAACAATTTTTTGTCAATAACAATAGTTTATTAGGAAATAAACTAGCGGGTTTAAATGCACAATTTGTATAATCCAATCAAAGTGCATACTATTTCAATGGGGGTAGTGAAAACAAACAAATATTTTATATTTAAATATAAATATTAATGACTTATTTTTTTACATGGAAAAGTTGTTAAAAAAAGTTTTTTTTTCATACAAATTGCATCTCGCTTTCCTGTGCATTGATAAAAACAGTAAAGTTTTGCAAAAATATTTGAAAAACAAATTTCAAAATTGTCTATATTTCTAGTGCAAATAACAAAGTGTTTTCTTAATATAGTGACTAACAAGTCACAAATAAATTGTATATCAAAAAATGTTTTTATTTTTGTTATATTTTTATCTGCTTTTTTCCTCGACTTACATCAATTTTGGTAGTGGAAAATAACAAATGCCCTAAAAATATGAAAACATAAACAATAAAATATTTAGGTATATTATTTTTTTGACGTTTTTTTTTTTTTTAATATTCAACTTTTTTTAGCTTATTTTATTTAGATTTACTATTTCATATAGTCTTAGTTTTGAGTATTGCTGTTTTATTCTCTCTAGTTTCTTATAGCTTTATTTTCCTGCAATTTCTTAAAATGCTTACTATATAAAAACATCTAAAAAATTACTTAAGGCATGAGCAAACTAGGCGTGCAATCGCACGCGCTTACTGAGAAGGCTATATATATATCTATTGTAGCATATTTATTAGTGATGTACCGATTAATCGGCATCAGTATCGGCATCAGCTTAATCGGCCAATTTTTTGCACAATCGGCATCTGCCTCATTTTCTGATTTTCCAACCGATGGCATTTTAATATTTTCATCCTGCATTATGATAATAATAAATAAACTAGACTTTATGGATTACTTAGAATTTTTTTGATATATTTTTATTTTGACTTTGTTTACAGGCAATATTATTTATTCTTAAGATGATATTTATAAGCTTTAATTTAACAGCTGAATGTACCTATACTTTTACTACCATTGTGTTGTTTTTAGAATAATTTTATTTTGTGTTATTTAACCTATTTAAGCATTTTTATCTATTTGTGTTCAAGTATAACCTACTATATTTCTATATTTTTATTTGTTATTTTTGTTTTATTTCAATTCACCTCCCCAAGGCCACTGCAATCGAAGAGGCTACTTAGACTTGGTTACAACCCTCTCTCAACTTTATAACTCCGAAACACAAACCTTGACAATAAAGGCTTGAGAAACGAGTTTATCGCAGCACTACCAGGGACATGGTGGGGATAGATCATCACAAAGTAAAATAATTATAAAAACAACTTAATTATCTAAAAATAGTTTAGATATCTAAACAACATATGTTGTTGTTTAGATATCTAAATTACTAGTAAATTAATAAAGAATTCCAAGTAAACTGCTTATGATTTTTCTTTTTAAAAATGAAATAAAAAGGGCTTTCTTTTTAAATTTCATTTTCTTTTTAAAGATAAAATGAAAAGGGTTCCTTGAAAATTGTTTTTATTTTTTGAAAGTTTACTTTTCATAGTAAAAAAAAAGATAAAAAATGTATATTTTTTTAACTGAGTTTTTCTAATATCTTTTAAAATAATGGTTTGACTCTAATTTGAGTCCAAGTATTACCAATATGAAATTTAAAGTTTACCAGTGCTGATTCATTAAAAAAGATTACATGATTTAAAGTTGTATGGTTTTATATTTTCAAGATAAATTATAGATAATTCATCAGTATTGGCCTTTTCCCATCCATCGGCATCGGTATCGGCCGAAAAAGTGCAATCGGTACATCACTAGTATCACTATCACTAGTCATACTAGTAACATCACTAGTCAGGCTGTTTGTCAGTCGATGTATGTACCGAAGCCCCCAGCAGCAGGCTATTTCAGTATGACATCAGACTGCTAACCTTAATCAGCAGTATAAGATATATACATACATATATATATATATATATATATATATATATATATATATATATATATATATATATATATATATATATATATATATTATATACACACACACATATATATGTATATATATATATATATATATATATATAATATATATATATATATATATATTTATATATATATATATGCACATATATTTTTTTTATATTTATTTTTCATTTAGAACCTTTTCAGATTCTGCAATTCAGCAAGCATTGCAACAACTTCCCAAAAAAACTAGCAGTAATATTTTTTTATTTTATGTTTTTAAAAATAATTTCTTTTTAAAATATTTTTATTTAAATTTTAAAATATTTTATTTTTAAAATAATTTATTTTGACTTGTTTATAAACAGATTTGCTTTTAAGCTATGGATTTGTTTTATTATTTGCTGCATCCTTTAGTTCATGTGCGCTCTTTTAATGTTTATTTTTTAACTTCATTAGCTTCTCCACAAATGCAACACCGAACTTCATCAAGTAATAATGGACTCAGGGTAATAATGCTTTCTTTAATCCTAATTTTATCATTATTTTTAACATATTTGTTAAAACCAAAGTTAATATGATACCATCGTTAGTGACAAGCCCAGAGTTGAATTGTGGGTAGTGCTGTTTTTTTTGGATAATATTTTTTTTAAGGGTTATAATTTTCACAGTGCTTTAAGGCATTTTTTAATAAAAAGAGATAATAACAGTAAACTTAATGATTAGAAAAATATATAATTAAAAAGGGTGCGTACTTAAATATTTATTTTAAGTGCTTTTTTAGTTTATAAAAAAGTCCTTAGTAAATGTACTTACATAACTTGATAAATGTAATCTTATGGCTGTTCTTGTCCTTCCAGAATGCCAAACTTTGTCTAAAGCTTTCGACAAAACATTCTGGTCTTCTCCTTAAGTTTGTTTCATATGGTGTACTTTGGCCAACACTCTTTATTTCCAGTAACTTCTAGGTTACCTCAAGGTTCTATCAATGGTTCTGTTTTGTTTCTTATCTACATTAACAATCTTTCCAACAACCTTACATCTAACATAGCTCTTTTTGCTGATGACTCAACTTTAATCTCCTGTCATGACACAGTCTTCTCTCAACAGCCTTCTCTTCTTCTCAACAGTGTTCTTTTTTCGATCTCTTAGAGCAGGTAGCTAATCTTGAATCTGATTTCACTTCTGTAACAGATTGGGACTCGCAGTGGCTTGTTCATTTTAACTCCAACAAAACTCAGTTACTTGTTACAAACAACTATAACAATACTGTCAACATTCCTATATTAATGAATGGCAACCTTCTCACTGAGTCCTCTTTTTTATGACTTCTTGGATTATTGTTTATTTCTGACCTTTCGTGAAAACCGTATATTGGGGTGCATCAAACGCCCCATACTTTCAAAAATTGATCTGTCCCTAATCTTTAAACTTTCTATTGGTTCTCACAAACAACTATGTTAAATTTTTTCAAGATTGAATGAGATTTAGGGGGGCCACCTTAAGTCTGAAACTTGCAACGTTTTTAAATGTATATCATATTGGGTCTCAAAAGAAGTGAAATTTTTTTTAAATTTCTAAAATGATACAATTTTTATACAAAAATTTTTATTTTAAGTTTTGTTGCATAAAAATTTTTATTTTTTAACAAAAAATTAAAAAAAACATTTTTTAATGGTTTTTGTTGAAATTTTTTTTAAGGTATTTTTAACAAAAAAGGATTATATACAATATACAATCAATCGCTAAATTAACATCTGTTAAGGTTGACTTCTTTATTGTGTTTGCCATTTTCCTACTCCTGATTTCATATCCACCTCTACAAATCTCTTATTTGTCCCTGTAAGGAATACTGTTGTTGTATTTGGGCTGGTTCTTCTAATGATACTTATTTTCTTCTAGACAAGGTCCAAAAACCCTAATTGTAAATGTAGTTAGACCTGCTCTATCTGCTAAGCTTGAGCCTCTTTCCCTTCGTCGTAAAGTTGTGTAAAAAGTAAAGTCTTTTTCTTTTTCAAAATAAAGACATTAAAGTTTGAAAATGACTATAACTATATATAATAAAACTATATATTTAAAAAAATGACTTAATAAAACTTTTATTAAGTTATTGTAATCATTATTTTTATCATTCAAGTCAAAAAGAATATGAAGAGAAACAAAACTTTCTATAAAGGTTTTTGATTTGTTTTTTCGTTTTTCTAAAGTAAAATAACAGTGAGCTAAATATCAAAAGTTCATTCATTCAAAAATTAAATTTACTGTACCAAAACAGGTCTGGGTTCGTCCCTGATCATTATATTCTTTCATTATAGTGTGACGATGACTCAGTCATCATTACTTTTTTTTTTCTTTTTTTTAAATATTAACTTTGTAACAGGTAATAAACCTGATCAGTTTAATGTGTAGATTAACCTTAATGTGCCAACCTGGAGTATGCCTGTTGTTATTATTTTAATATAGTTTTAAAAATAATTATCATGTTATTGAATTAAGTTATTATCTTACTAAATTAGTTTGAAGTATATCTGCAAAGGAATAAAATTTCATTAAAAATATCAATGATCATTTAATGGATAAAAGTTAATTTTCAACTAGGTAGCAATGCATGTGAATGTTATGTATAAGTTAATTGTCTCATACAAAATACCAGGCTGAAGCTTATGCAGCTATATGCAGTCTCTTTCAAGTCTTAAACTATAGCATTACACAATCATATTTTTGTCAGCAGCAAAAGGCTGTATTAATAACCTTATCATCCAGCCAGATCTCTATCATTGTTGCCTTTCCAGAGTTGTATCAATAATAATAAAAAAATTTTCTTAGAAATTTTTTCTTTGAAACTTTAAAAAAGGTTAAAAAATGCATTTTGACAAGGTAATTATTAAAGTAAGAAATCACCCCCCATTTGCAAGGGTACTTTAATTACCCCTATTTGCAGGACATCAGGATTGATGCAAATACAAAGATGTTGGTTTCTAAGTTGTTAAAATATCCTTAAAGAAAATTATTTGCATACTTCCTTGCAAACTCTAAGTCTGGCACTGGTTTTACCAATTAAGTACATATTGAGTTAAATATATTTATTATATAATTATGATAATTTATTATCATAAACAATTTTTTTTTAGTTAATTCAGAAGCCATCACCATCCATTAAAAATGATAGTGAAGTACAAGCATTCAACAAGTAAGTAATATAGTTACATCAAGTCATTATATATATATATATATATATATATATATATATATATATATATATATATATATATATATATATATATACTGGGGCTATTCTTGACCGTTTTTGACAGCGTTGACCGTATTTTTTTTTGCGAAAAAATCAGGATTAATGCAAATACGATATATATATATATATATATATATATATATATATATATATATATATATATATATGGCTAGAATTTAATAAATACGCAGCCGCATTTATTGAATTCTACCCATATTTTAACGTATAACAAGAAAATGACTTTCAAAGATTATATATATATATATACATATATATATATATATATATATATACATATATATATATATATATATATATATATATATATATATATATATATATATATATATATATATATATATATATATTGTAGTAATTGTGTACATATTTCTTGTTAAAGAGTACTCAATACCAAAGTAGAGCAGTATATAGTAAAAACTAAATAATTATAACACTCGATTTATTTAAAACATTACTCAGAGTTTCACGCAAATAGCGATCATCAGATGTTACAAATCTCAAAAAAACTATGACAAAAAAAATATATTAAAAATACAGCGGAGTGTCTTCTTTGATGACATTAAAATTATTCATCATATATTTGTTTTCATGGCGACACTTAGACGCAAGTTCGTTTCGCTTATTTAGTAAAGGCAATGGGGATGAAGTTATATGATATTTTTCCATCAAGCATAAATTGCATGACTTACCACCAGATTTAAACGGTTCAGCCTGGTCTAAAATTTTCCACAAAAGGACAGGATTTAAATCTTTCTTTTTAACACTCCACACAAATTTAGAAAGTTCAGTAGAGTTTGACCCACTTTCATAATGAAAGGAATTATTGTGCTTGTAAAGGCGATCTTTAAAAGTTTTTTTTGTAAGCCCAGTATAATATCTACCTTCATCTTGCGGATTTGTCTTAACATTACATAAATAGATAACATTTTTAATTAAAAATTTTCCATTAAGTGGACATAAATTAATCTGTCGCAATTGCATGTTGGAGCATTAAGGTTTGAAGAATTTGATAAAATTTTATTGTTATGTGAAGTGACGATGTTGCAAATATTTGGAAGACAACTATAACTAACCTTCAGGTTGTTTCAATTAAACAGCTTATGGAATTTATAAGATTTTGGGAAGTTTTTATCCATTAAATTTAGGAAAAGTTTGGCTACATTTGTCTTGACATTATTTGAAAATGGAGGGTTGAACCAAATAATATTTTGTGCACGTAATTTTGCAACTTTTATAGAATCATTGGCAACGTCAGTAATATTTACTTTAAATCCACTAGACTTGAGGGCACTGTTGTAAAAAGTAGCAGCTTGGTTAAAAACTTCATTACTTGAAGATATACTTCTTATACGATTAGATATCATTAAGGGAATAGCTTTAAGAATGTTTGGAGGATGGTTCGAATTAACATTGATATATAATGGGATGTCACCTGCTTTCCTATATGGCTGATAAGAATTGTCAGACAAGTTGAGTGAAACGTCAAGAAATTTAACAATTTTTAAATTAAAATTTATTGTTATATTTAGTTTGAATTTTTCTTTAAAAAGAATGATAAGGTTTTTCTTTATTATTTCCGATTGCGGTCCACTAATACCATTGAAACAGCAAAGCCCATCATCTCTATATAAACCGTTGGTGCTTAATCCATATTCTTGGCTGATGGTGTATAAAATAAAAAAGCCTACCAGTTCACACAACTCGGCTCCATCAAAGCTTCCCATTGTCACGTCAAAATCAAATCTTTTTTAGCAAACTTGTCATATTTTGTGTATTCTAATTTCTGCCACAGGTTCTTGCACTTTTTTGTTGAGTTTCAGAATGGTTGGGCATTTTTGTGCTTTGAAAGAATGAAAACCATATTTGTTTCTAACTTTTGCAACTAAACTGTTAGAAAATGCATATATTTTTGCGCGTTCCCTTAGTGAAAGGCTTGGGTTATTCTTAAAACTGTTAACCAATTTTCTAACTAGTTTTATATCTTTAAAACCTTCCTTTCTTCCACCACCAGATTTGCGTTTGATCGATTTTGTTTGTGAAAAACGTTGAATAACACGACTAACGGTTTATGGATGTATTTGCAACGATTTTGCTATTGAATTGTAGCAACTATTAGGATTTTGTAAATATTTGTGCTTAATTTTTTCTCTTACGTCTTCTTCTTTTGTCGTTTTTAAAACTAATTTCAAGTTAAATCCAAAAACTAACATTTTTCTGAAAGCACAACACTTTGTAAACAAAATACAAAACAATTTAAAAGATTTTAATACAACCACTGAAATAAAATGACGTGCTTATTCTTTCACATTTATTTCGTGTACACGCTTTTTATATATATATATATATATATATATATATATATATATATATATATATATATATATATATATATATATATATATATATTAAAGAAATAATTTTATTTCATTTAATTAAGTAGTGAGTTGTTCTTTAATAAGAAATAAAGTAAGAAATTAAAAAAAACTGTAAATATATTATTATTATTAAAAAGGAATCCTGTCTCATAAATAAAAGCTAAATAAGTTTGAAGATAATCAAAGTATGCTGTAACTATTCAAGGGAATCATAAGTATAAAACTAGATATAGGTGAATAAAACAGTACGCAGCTAAATGAAACATGGTAATAAAAGTATTTTGGTAAATGAAAAAATCTTCATCAATTAGCATAGTAAAGCTAACTGTGTAAAGCATTTAATATAGCCTCGCACTTCACCCCTTAGTAACTCTCTCCCATCTTCATGTTTCCTGACTTATACAACTGACAAGTCTTCTGTCAACCATTTCTTTGCTCTTTAACGCTTCTTTTTTTTCCTAGTAACTCCCAACCTAATAGTGGTTGTTCAGAGTGAATTAGAATTTTTTAAAAAATGGAACTTTAGCTATTCCAAAAATTTCGTACAAATCTTTTTTTTTTTTAATTTTAAACTTTTTTTAATTTAAAAAAAGTTATAGTTATTCTACTTTTCTCTTTTTCTCTAATTTTTTTAAATGAATAAATAGAATAAATGTTTTAATATCGACTTTTTATTTTTAGCTCAATGAAAATGAACTTTAGTGATAAATGCAAACCACAAAATTCTGTGCAAATACAAGCTAATACCAGTTCGTTGCCTGACCTCTCTAATCTCTCTATTCCTTCTCCTATACAAAATCCAATTGACAATGAGCAAGATATCAAGCTAAACATTGATGATCAAAGAAATGCTTTCCAGACTCCTTATAATTTGGTGCCACGTCGCCCTGTCGGTAAGCAAGTTTATAGAGGGCTATCTCCTAATTCAGACGTAATTGAAACATTTCATAGAGAACAAAAAGGTAGAATTAATTTATATCCAAATTTGGGTAAAAATGAGTTAACTATGGTTGGAGGTCTCTCCCGATCTACTCCATGCCCTACTCCTTTGTCTCCTGTCTCATCTCAGCCGTTTTATTGGAACAATCAAACGGTTTCTCCATTGGTAAGTAATGATATGATTTCTTCGCATCCATCATTGCAGAACGATTTGCAACAACTGCAACAATACCAAATGCAGGCTGAAAATCAATCTACATATATATTTGATAGTAGAGATAATTCTTATGATCTTTATTATTCAAACAACCAATATCCAAATAAGTCACCTATTTATAGGCAAAATTTAGCTCAGCTGGGCAATAACAATGTTTGCGGGCAAACACTTGACTTCATGAAATTTAAAAATTCAAATGAACTAAGCGAAGCAGACTTGAATTCTGTAGGAGTAACACTCGATCCATTAGATTTGCGCATATTAAGTGATGATAATACCGAGTTGGTCGATCAATCCGCTGAAGAGCAATTCAGATTAGAAAGAGCGAACTATCATTGATTTGCTGTGATGTTTACATATCACATTATATTAACACATGTGTACATATACTCTCCAAAATATTTGTTTATATGAAAGTTTCTTTTTATTATTCAATTGAATAATCAAATACCTCGTGGAACCAAACTATGGAATTTAGATTACCAACTACGCGATAATTTTTGCGTTGTTATCTTTTGTAAATTTCTTTAAATGAATTTCTTTACAATAATATTTAGATATTTAGATTTTTTTTAAATTTTAATTTTTATGACAAAACATTTCATTTTTACTCTTAAAGTTTTATTTTCAAAATAAGTATTTTCTTACCAATGTAAATGTTTTTAAATTTTAGGAGTACCTTCTGATTAAAAAACTTGGGATATTTTCTAAAACCTTGTAAACGTTGTTGTTAGCATGGTCAATTTTCAAATTCATATTTTTCTTATTTTTAGTGCTTTAATTGTCTATTAATACCTCAGCTGTTTGGCGTGGTATAATTTTTTTTTTTCTTTTGAATTTATAAAATTCTCTGATTTGTATTTCATAAAGATAAGAATTTACTTTAAATACAATTTTTGCTTTCAAATTACTCACATTATATTATATATGATGGACATAAAACAAAATTATACTGTCAATGATTTAAAAAAATACAGTTTTTTATAGAAATGTGCAAAAACACGTCACTAAAATTTATCACATAAATCTAAAACTTTACGTTGTAGTGAAAATTTTGTAAAAGGCTTTTGTATTAGCTTGCAGTGAATCTGACAAAGATGATTACATTTTATCAAGTTAACTTGTATAAAAAAATCTTTATCGTATCAATTATGCTTTTTTTTTTACTTTCTTAAACTAATATTAAATTTAATATTTATACTACGATTATATATTCAGTAACAGCCATAAAGATTATTTTTGCAAAATAAAATAAATAATTCACAAAGAAATAAAATACTACAGCCACTGCAAAGCAAAACAAGTTATAACTAGGATTCTTCATAACATTAATCCGACGTAGCTAAAAAACTGAATAAAGCAAAAAAGAAAAACTCGGACTTTTTTTTTTGTTAGTGATTTTATCTTCTCATGAATTGCGAAAGAAAAAATAATTTTCATGACTACTTTTTCAATACAATTATATTTTCAAAAGGTTGTACTTGAGTAATTTCTTGTGCAAAGTCTTGTATTTCTCGATGGTTTTACTCTTTAGTTTTTTAGTAATTTCAATAGAAATACTTTATTAGTTATTTTATTATCAATGTTACTTATAATTGTTCTTGTTTGTGGTATGTAGCTTCAATCGTTTGCAGATTTTAGATATCTAGTATATTTAGTCTTGGGTTTTAATTCATACTATGAATAGGTCTACTGGATACTTTAAAAATAAGCTCTTCAAATATGCTCTACTTTCAACATTACCTTTTCCAACTTGTAATAAATTAAACGCACTCTCTGTGCTTTTTTGCTATTAGTCATTTATTCCATTAAACCTTATTTTGCATTATTCTTTACTCAACATCATTTGAGTTTAGATACCTCTTCTATGTTTTGACCAAGAGAATCAAGGTTCGATCCTGGCTCTAGTCCAATAAGCGACATTGGTAAGGAAGGAGGCTTTTTCCGGCTAAATGCTTCTCCGCAGTGATCTGTAATGCCATTAGGCTTTCTTTTGACACCTTAATAACTATTTAAAAAAAAATCCACAATGTTAACTATATCTTGTAGATTTTTCAAACTATCGTTCAACACTAATAAACCATCAGCATTTATTATACTATGATATATTAATCGCATGTTGTTATTACTTACTCATTCCATTTATTTAAGTGCCAAGATGTATATTTTCAATCTTGCTCATCGTGTTTTCGACTTGATAACAACCAAAGCGACATCGGTGACCCTTGTTTGATTCCGACTGATGCTTTAAAGATGATTGAATGGTGGTGTCCTCTAACAACATATGCTAATGAACAGTTGTATCGCCGATAATGAACAATTCTCTCTAAGCTATACCATTAATTTTTCCATCGTGTAATTTATGCATCATGATCTGTCTATTCATTTTAGCAAATCTTTGCTAATGTCTTACTTGCATTTAAAACTTATATTCTGACGACACTTACATATTTATTTTTGGTTTATTACTGTCGCTGTAATAATTAGCTATCTTTTTCAAAACATAAATAGTAAACATTGGTAAAAATGTTTTTCATAAAATAAATTTGCAACTTAAATTTAATATGCGTCCTTTGAGCCTCAGTCATACCATGATAGTCCTGATCGAAATTGCCTACTTTCACGCTCACATTTCTTAAGGTTGAAAAAATTATACAAATATAGTAGAATAGAAAATCCTTGCCGAACTTGCCAAGGTATTTGTTGCCCTGCTTTTTAGTGTTCCAGTTAAATTTGACATTGTTTTTAACTTCTTTTTTTATCGATAGTTATGATGTCTGTTTTATGCAGAAAATTGATTCTTATGACAAGGTGATTGCTTGTATTCAGAGGCAATTTTAAGGTAGGAGGGTGGGGGAGGGGAACACCCTCACCCAAACCCTTCTTCCTTATCCCTCAAGAAAAAAGAAAAAAATGTGATTTTTAAGTTATAGTTATTTTTTTAAGAACTTAATCGGGCATTTGACATAATTCAGTCGGGTAAATTTTTGTTTTGAGGTTTTCTTTTTTTTTTTTTGTTTTATACGGAACCAGTCGGTACTTTTTATGTATTCACCCCCCCCCCTCCCCTCATTTTATTTGTAGAATCACCTCTGTTTGTATTGTTTATGACTAACACTTGCTTATGACTGACACCATTTAATATGTTTACTTGAACTAAATTTTTTTGTAAAATATTGATCAAAAAATATATGGTCTATTCTTGGCTTTCGTTTCTTATCTACACTCAGTTCACTTGTTGAAAATAGATAAAGTTTCCACTATAATGTTTTTAACTTCAATAAAAAATCTGAACGCGTTATCCAAAATAGTTTCTTTTAATCGGAGTTAAAATCAGTAATCACATCTGTCTTTTTTTTTCTTTATCTAATTATTATATCTGACATTATAGCTAATTCTTGTTGATGCTCTATTAGTGAATCAAGTTGTCCTTTATTGTGCTTTAGTTAATCAAGCTGAATTTATTTTTACCAACGAGTTCATCAATATTTTTTTATTCTTGCAGCATGTTTCTTAAAGAACATTGACTTTGTTTGTAATATTTTACTCCATTTAGTTCATAATCAAGATCCGAATCTCCATTAAAAACATTCAAGTTTTGATCAGTTTTGTTAATAATATCCAATGTGCCATCAATTTCTTTAATAATATCCATATTTCCATTGTTCTATTAATAATTTTAAAACCTCTTTTAATTTCATTAACAATTTCAAAAGTTTTTATTAATTCCAATAATAACAACTTTCCAATAATAATTTTTAAATTTCCACAAGTTCCATTATTAATATCCAACTTTTAAATACTCCATTATTGCATCAATGTTTAACGACTCGTGTGGTTTAGCTTGCTAACTAAATCTAATCATTGGAACTTATACATTTATTAAAATTATTTAATCATTTAGGTTTTTTTATTGGACTAATTTGCTCTGATCTTTTTAACTTAATTTCTCATTCTAACTTGAAAAGGTTTGTTATACTTACCCTTAAAGTTAAGTCTTTATTTGATTGTGTTCTTTTTAATAGTTTGGCAGCTTTTAATATGACAAAGAAAACTATAATTCTTCGAACAAAGTTGTACTTCTTTTGATTGATATCTCCATTTGTATTTTTAAAGCAATAAATTCTTTTTTATCTTTTTAGGATTACTTTTTATTTCAGTAAAAAGTTTTTTAATAATTTTTTATAAAATTGTTTTTTAATTCTAGCATCAGAATCGATTGAAATCGGTATACCAAAAACAGTAATATTTCTATCTTACTTGCGTCTTCAAATAAATCTATAAAACTATGCGTAAGCATTATTTATTCATATGGTTTATCGCTCTTTCTGTTAAACAACTAGTTTCAATCTAAAACGCTTTGTTTTTTTTGTTTTGTTTTAATATTTTAACTCTTGTTGCTAATACATTTTCATTCTTCATCTTATTATATTTAGCCAAGTTTTCATTGCTTTACGCTCCAATTCAATATCTTTACGCTCCAATTCAATGTCTTTACGCTCCAATTCAATGACCTTGCGCTCCAATTCAATGTCTTAACGCTCCAATTCAATGTCTTAACGCTCCAATTCAATGTCTTAACGCTCCAATTTAAGTCTTAACGCTTCAATTCATTTCCTATACGCTCCAATTTAGACACTCTAGTTATAAATTCGCTAATTGCTAATTTACTTATTACGCAGGGACTAAAAATTTGCCGTTTGTTACGTTTCCGTCAAGGCCGTGGACAACTTTTTTTGGGTTTTTTTTGTTCCCAGTCTCCAAACACCGCAATTTTTTGCATAGCATCCTCATTCCTCTGATATATGAACATATTTAAATATGGAGTTTTCTTCATGTTTCAAAGTTGCTTAGTTCAAACATCAAAAAAAGTTGCCTACGACCTTATATATATATATTTTTATTTTTTTTTATTTTTTTTTTTTTATTATTTATTTATTTTGCCGTTGATAAATATTACAAAAAAGAAATTACAATAAAAGAAAAATCCTGGCCGGAGCAAGAAGAAGACAGGTTGTCTTATCACCGAGCCCCGTCACACAAAAATTTACAATAATATGCACAATAAATTTACAATAATATGCACAATAAATGATAAAAGACAAAAAGACAGTATAAATACAAAAACCAAAAACAAATCAAATACTTCAGCAATAAAATAAATTTGTTACTAATAATCTTCCAAGAATAATTTTAAAAATAAAAAAGTAAAAACGACAGAAAATCATGAAAGTTATAAAAACACAAAAAAAAAATGCGTTGTTTAATTAAAAAAAAAAAAAAAAAAAAAGCAATATATGTAAACACAAATATTTGGGCTGATTATTTAATATCATCAAAAATATGAACGAAAAAGACAATTTTATTTTCGTTATCTTTTATACTAATGGTTAGAAACCATTTTAATAAAAGCTAAAGAAAGTGATAAAGATTTAATTTATTTTCAAGCGATTCAGTCCAAACCTTTAAATTGTTTTCAAAAACGGTATTTGAAATCTAATATATCGAATTCCATGTTCAGCAAATACCGTTTTGAATCATCCTTAAAACTTTGGAAAGTGCAGTTTAAAACGAAGTTTTGTTTTTTACTAAAGATTGAAAGTAATTTTTTCCAAACTAAAGGTCCCCGATATTGAATTTGGTACGAACTTAATTTAAGAAGGTTTATGGGAACCACAAAGTTATTCACTGAAAATTTGGTTGGATACTTATGGGAGATTTCATTAAAGTAGGATTGAAATGTTACTGGAGAAAACCCAAGTTTTGCTTTAAACATAAATAACATTACTTGATGAATATTAGGCTTATAAATATTTAAAGCTCCACGCTGACGAAAGAGAGGTTCGCGTTGTGTTTTTCTATTTGCCCCAAATACTATTCTGAAAGCATGTTTTTGTTTACTATAAATTTTTTTGAGTTTAGTGTGATTAGTGCTACCCCAGGAAATGTTACAGTATGAAAGATAACTGTGTATAAACGAAAAATATAAATTTTTTAAAGACTCGTTATTAGAAAAGGTTTTGTTCGGTATAACATGGCAATATTTTTTGAGATCTTACCTTCAATATATTTAATATGAAATTTCCATGACAATTTTTCATCTAGGAGCACTCCCAGAAAGTTTGTAGTCAATTCCCTTTTAATTATTTTATTATTGAGATTGGGTAGTTTAAGAGAAAAGATTGGGTAGTTTAAGAGGAATATTCTCGGCTTTACTAGGTTTATGGAATAGGATAAATTTTGTTTTCTCTACATTTAATGATAGTCGGTTACTTATGAACCACTCGTTGATCTTATCTAATTCTTCGTTAAATATTTTAAAAAGAACAGTAATATGTTTGTGAGAATAAAATAAATTAATGTCATCTGCAAATAAGATAGTATTTAATACTTTTGATGATAAATATAAGTCATTCATATAAAGTAAGAACAATAATGGTCCCAAAATAGAATCTTGGGGTACTCCACAAGTTATTAAGTTGTTTTTTGAGTCTTTTGTTTCCTTAAGTACAAATTGCTTTCTGTTAGTTAAGTATGATTTAAACCAAAGTAAACTTTGATTTTTAACACCATAGTTTTCTAATTTTTTCAAAAGAATTTCATGATTTACTGTGTCGAAAGCTTTGGATAAATCAATAAAAACCCCTATTGTATAGCAATCACTATTAAATCCATTTGATATATGCTTAACCAATTCAATTATTGCATGGTTAGTAGAATGATTTTTTTAAAACCGTATTGATTTTTATATAAAATCTTATTTTCAGATAGATATTTATAAAGTCTGTTGTACATAATGCGTTCAATTAGTTTAGAAAAGCAGGGTAAGACTGAGATTGGTCTGTTGTCTGAAATATTGGTCTCATCGCCAGATTTGAAAATAGGTGTTATTTTTGCAATTTTTAGTTTATCTGGAAAATGACCTGATTTAAGGGAGAGATTAAAAATATGGAATAATGAGGGTTCGATAATATCAAAAACAGATTTAATTACATTAACATTAATTTGATCTATACCTGCACTTTTATTTTTTTCAGACTATTAAAAGCAGTATGTAGTTCACTTTTGGTTAAAATCGGTTCTTCCATAATTAAATCAGTTGTTGCAAGATATGAATCAAATTTTTTTTGACCAACTGGAAATTTCGCTGCTAGGTTTGGGCCAACATCAAAAAAAAAATTGTTTAATTTCTCAATAATAACTTCTTTATGATAAATCATTTTTCCCTTAATAATAAGTTTTTGCGGTAAGTTATTTTTTTCAATTTTATTTTTCCCAATTAAGTCTCTAATAACACTCCATGTTTTTTGAGGGTTTCGTTTGTTTTTTTCAAGCAGTTTAGCATAGTAATTTACTTTTGATCGTTTTTTAGTTTTTTCAAATAAACTTTTATAATTTTTGTAATTAGTTTCATTTTTATAAGTTTTATTTTTTAAATATTTATCATACAATTTTTGTTTTTTCCTTGATGATTTTAGTAGGCCTTTGGTCATCCATGGGAATACAACCAACTTTGAGTTTATTACTTTCACTTTTAAAGGAAATGCCTTATCATACATTTTGAAAAATTGGTTTAGAAATAAATCATAAGCATTATTTACATCGTGTGATTGCAGTACAAGATTCCAATCGACGTAATTATTTAATAAATTTTTAAATTGGCATATAGAACTTTCATTGATTTGTCTCATGAATACTGTTGATTTGTGGGTAGCATTATTTAGAGTGACGCTCTCAGTAATAAGGAATATAGGAAAATGATCGGTTAAATCAGTCTTGATTATACCAGTTTTAAAACGGCTATTATGAAAATTGTTAGTTATAACATTATCTAACAATGTCGATGATTTTTTAGTTACTCTTGTTGCTTTGTTTATAGTTGGGATAAGGTTGTATTCGAGAAGAATATCAATAAAAGTTTTTGCTTCACTATTTAAGGCATGGTTGAGTAAGTCAATGTTGATATCCCCAACTACGTAAACATGCTTTTGCAATATATTTTTGTGTTTAGGAATGTGCGCATATATATATATATATATATATATATATATATATATATATATATATATATATATATATATATATATATATTAGGTTGGGGCAAAAGTAAATTCGCATAATTTCAAAGTCAAATATGATGCACATGCGTAGTGCAAATGCAAATAATATATATATTAGATGGAAGAGCAATCTTTTTTGCACATTTTAAATTATAAATTCTAATTTTTTAATAACATTGTATATATATTTAATTCTTTTTTAGAAAATGTCCATAGAAAAAATACATTTTAGACATTGCATATTGTACAAATTTCGGCAGGGTAAAAATGCAACAAAAGCGACAGAAGCGATTTTTTCTGTTTACAGTGTGGATGCTCTAAATGTTCGCGTTTGCCAGAAGTGGTTTGCTAAGTTTCACAGCGGAAATTTTGATCTTGAGGACAAAGAACTTTCAGGAAGGCGACAGGAACTGGAAACAGACAATTTAGAGGAGTTGCTCGAAGAAGACCCACGGCAATCGACTCGAGAATTAGCAGAACAACTTGGAGTTGATCATTCGACTGTTTTAAAACGATTACACGATATGGGAAAGATTCAAAAGTTTGGAAAATGGGTCCCACATGGCTTGACTGAAAACAACAAAATGCAACGTTTGAGCACCTGTATTTCTCATATGGCTAAGTACAAAAAAAAGGACTTTTTGTGGAAAATTGTAACGGGTGATGAAAAGTGGGTTTATTATGACAATCCTTCCAACAAAAAACAGTGATTGAGTCCTAGTCAATCAGCATCTGCCTCACCTAAACCCGATATTCATCGAAAAAAGGTAATGCTTAGCGTATGGCGGGATATGAAAGGTATAATATACTATGAACTGCTGAAACCGAAGCAAACTATTAATGCTGTACGCTACTCGCAACAATTGAGATGTTTGAATGAAAAAATCTTAGAAAAAAGGTCCGGACCGAGTCATGGAAACCGCAAAGTCATATTGCTGCACGACAATGCTCGGCCCCATGTTGCTATGAAAACCAAGGAGACTATTTTAGTACTAGGCTGGGAAGTCTTGCTGCATCCTGTGTATTCACCAGACATGGCACCGTCAGATTACTATTTGTTCCGTTCAATGGAACATTTTTTACGGGATAAATTATTCAAAGAAAACCAAGAATTACGAAATCAGCTAGATATCTATTTAAAAGCAAAGCCCCAGTCTTTCTACAGAGATGGAATTCGTCAGTTGGTCACAAAATGGCAAAAGGTCTTGGATAGCCAAGGTCATAGATAGCCAAATTATTTTGATGACGAATGACTTCTTAATTTTAACTATATTTAATAAATAGTACTGAAAAAAAAACGAAATTTCTTTTGCACCAACCTAATATATACGAATGGTTTTAAATGTATTCTACAAAATAGAGTGCTCAATGTTCTTTTTTTTTTGTTGTTGTTCTATAAAAATTCGTCACATATAGAATGAAATCGTTAACAATGTATAGCATATAATAAAAATCTACAAATGTTATAATATATAAAAAAAACCTACTTTAACGAGACATTATTTAAAAAACGCAGGGAACTCGAGAAGACCGATGGTCTTGTCATCAAGAAACTAGTCATCATTTTACATAATTACATATTTTTTGTATTAAATATTTACAAAAAATTCATATTTATAAACTAAACAATGTCCTAAGTTTATTTTCAGTTTAGATAGTATAAAAAGAAAAAGAATCCAAGAAAAATCTAAAGGAAAAAATTGGATATCTTAACATTTTATTGGGATACTTATAATAATGTTAGTGCATGATTTACTATACTGAAAATATAGTTCACATACGTATTAATTACAACCCTTAATAGGAAACCTGAAGAACATCTAATTTTAACTGCTTTATTTATTGCCTAAGTTTAACTGCTGTATTTCCACATTAATTTTAATTTTGTAAAAACTTTCTTAAGTTTTTGCTTAGCATCTTTTGACAACTAGAAATAAATTTTTTCTTCTCACACACAGCAATGATCATATGAAGTTAATCATCTAAATCTGATGATAACTACTTTTTCAAAATTTCAAAAATTTCCAGGCGAGTAATTTGCAAATAATCTTTTTATGAATCTTCGAATGTAAAGCTCTTAAATTAATATATGCAAAAAACGTAACCATATAATCACTTTACAGAACTAATTTAAAGATAAAAAAATGCAGCTGTATCATATTATTTCAGTGCCAAAAATAAATGTAAAATATACAAATAATTAGTAAATGTAATGTACTTTTTCCAAAAGTCCTCCATTTTTACGCAATTAAAACAGTTTTTTTTTTTAAATAAGCCAATTAAGGTGCGTTATATGCAAACCCACTAATTTTATGAAGGATAAAAACCGCCATTTTAGATCTAAAAATTCAAAATATTTACTTGAAAAGTAACTTTATGTTGAAATCAGCAAAAAAAGGTCCATTTTTTTTCATGAATCTTTAGAGTAGACTTTCATGAACAACATTCAAGATATAACTTAGTTAGGCACTTCAACATTTTTATAAGAAATGTAAAATTAAAGCAAAACAAATGCCATAAGTATAGCTAAATGTTAATATTTTAAAAAAATACCAAATTTATCGTTATATTATTATTAATTGAAAACTTATGCATCTTTCAAACCACAAAATTAAATATTTTTTTTTTGTATGACTTGACGTTTTTAGCGATTTAACGTTTTTAAGAATCGCATCAACGTTTCCATTACATCCGTTCTTATACCCAAGTAACAATAAACAAGACCATTACTATTCAAAATTAAGAATATAATACTAATAAAAATTATAGTAATTGGAAGTTTAATGACTAGGAAATGACCCACCTTTGACATAAATCTGCAAGAATACTTTTTTAAAAACTTTTTATTTAATGATAATGCAAAAAAGATTTTACAAAAAAAATAAACTAGTTTTAAAGATTAAATTTCTATCTTGAAAATTGACGAGTTAAGTTAGGCACTTCAACATCTGATGAGCGCGTAATATCGCTAATCGATAAAACACGGACTAAAGAAAAAAGATCTAAAGTTTTATGTCGACAAAAAAGTTTGAGGTGTATATTCGTTTATTGTTCAACCGATGACTTAAAATACAATTACTTTTTATTCGTTTATTTCAAAAAGTAGAACTACAGCTTAACAACAGTAACAAAAAACTTTTTTTGAGATTTTTAGAGATAATTTGATTCAAAAATTAAGGTCATTTTATAACCCAAACATGGGTCCCAAATATGGGTCATTTTATAACCCAAATATAAAAAAATTTGAAATTAATTAGTGTATTTTTGATTAAATAACAAAATAATAACCCAAAAAATAAATACACACTAAAACGCAATACTGAAGAATTAGGAACCTCTAGAAAAAATCTTAAAGAGACATCGTTAAAACGAGACTTAGGTGTATATATTTCAAATGATTTAAAATGGTAACATCATATTGAGTTTATTGTTAACAAAGCTAAAAGTAAGTTGGGGTTGATAAAACACGTGTTCAACTATATCGACAAAAATACTATGAAACTATTATACATATCACTCGTGCGACACTTAGAGTAAGCATTTCAAAAATGGAACCCATACTACGCTAAAAATATTAATCTTAAAGAAAGAGTCCAAAAACGAGCAACTAAAATTTTTTTCCAAAAGGTATTAACTATAAACAACGGTTACAAAATATGGAACTTTCAAAACTGGTTGATTGAAGGTTGCAAGGTGATCTAATTCAGATGTTTAGATTTCAAAGCAATATAGATGTTCTTTTTCTTTTAGCACTTGTCAATTTTCAAGACTTAGCTCGTCAATTTTCAAGACAGAAATTTATTCTTTTTTAAATTTGTTTAATTGTGTGGAAAACCTTTTTTGCATTACCATCAAATAAAATATTTTAAAAAAAGTTCTGTCACAGATTTATTATGTCAATAATGGTTCGTTTCCTAGTCATTAAATTTCCAATTACTATAGTTTTTATTATTAGTTTTGAATAATTACGGTCTTGTTTATTGTTACTTTGGTAAAAGAACGGACGTGATGGAAACGTTGATGCGATTCTTTAAAACCTCGCTTAAAACCTCAAAAGTCATACAAAAAAATATCTTTGAAATTGTGGTTTAAAAGTTGCATAAGTTTTCGACTAGTAATAATATAACGATAAGTTTGTTATTTTTTAACTGGTAATGTTTAACTCTAACTTATGGAGTTTGTTTTGTTTTCATTTTATATTTTAAAAAAATATTGAAGTGCCTAGTTAAGTCTTGAGAATTGACAAGTTCTATAAGAAAAAAAAAATTTTTTTTTAAAGTTGACTTTTCGGTGGGAGCAGTGCCATGGCTTGTGGATTTGGGTCCCCCTCCCCCCCTCCCCAAAAAAAACTAGCCATTACGGCCCCAATTTTTTTTTTTTCTAAAAAAGTGGATAAATTTTACAGATTACTTCAAAACAGCTGGATACCTGACATATTTTAACGTCGTCGTTCATAAGACTAAATGCAATCAAATTAACGCTTAAATTCAATTAGATATATTTTAAAATTGTTAAATTGATATAGAGTTACTAGTGAAGAGTTTCTTTAACTACTGTAAATGCATTACGCAGATAATAGAAGTACGTCGCAAACCATCAAAAAAAGGGTTTGCGACGTGTTTTCATGCTTGCAAACTCATTTATTATGCCTTCATAACTTAATGTTCTTGCAACCTCGTTCTCAATAGACAGCATTGCTAAGGAAGACAAACGTTCATCGACCATTGTTGACCTATTTAAAAATACAAAGAAATAAAGCTACACGTATTTATGTATAATGAAGCAAGATTATTTATACTAACCTATGAAATGTTTTAATTAGTTTTAACTTGCTGAAGCTACGTTCTGCACTTGCAACAGTAACTGGTAAAGTAAGAATGATTCGTAACGCAATAACTAGATTGGGATAAGTTTCTTGCAGCTATTCTTTGTAGAGGTAGTTTAGGAAGTCATGTGCAGATTTTAGGAGAGCATTTTTTTCCTCCTTTATAACTATGACAAAACGTTTTAACTCTGATTCTCAATCCTCAGTATCTATATCAGCAAGCTTGATTTGAAAATTTTTGCAATAAGCAGACAGAGAATTTTCATTACAAGCTTTGATAAGACTCTCAGATCGGTAAAGAAAGTCATAAAGCTTTGTGACAATGCTGATCTGTTCAAAACGCTCTTTTACTGATGCAATTGACATATCAATTAGTGGCAAAAAGAAATCTGCTTTATACTGATGTTCAGATTGCCAAGTGTGACCAGTACACTCGTATGAATAAATCGATTATTTTTTTTGTGAACGCACCATCGAAAAAACCTTTTCAATACCCAATACTTCTGCGATTTCTGATGTCTTAACACGTGCGTCAGAAAATCCATTTTCGCGATACTCATAAAGAAACGCTTTTGTTGCATTTATTTCACTAGCTAATATGTCGAGAGAGGTTGCAGAAGACTGAAGCAGCTTACTTGATTTGTTAATTTGAAATAAAACGTCATACCAAACAATGATTGATAATAAGAAAGGCCATGTTCTAATATATTCTGTCTGCGATCGTACTTCTGTGGCTGTTGCCCCATCTATTTTTTCTAAGGCATGTTCTTCCAATTTTTCATGTGCCTATAAGATTTCTTTTAAATAGAAGCGAAGTGGTTTAACACAGTTTGTTCTACTTTCCCATCTGGTATCTGATTGTGGCTTGACTGAAATTGCCACGCATGATTTTAAAATTTCCCATCGAGGAGGAGACGATGAAAAGAGCGTGTATAACCTTGAAAGAACGCCAAAAAAAGAAATTGCACTGATGGATGACAGTGCACCATCAACAATAACAAGATTGAGTGAATGGTTAGCACATGGAACATATAAGGGCTTAGGGTTCATTTCCAGAAACCTTGCTTGAACACCTTTTACTTTTACTTTCATATTAGCACCATTATCGTAAGATTGACCTCGACAGTCTAAAATATTTAGATCCCAATTTTTTGCCTGATTTAAAAATGCATTGAAAACCCCTTTTCCAGTGGTATCATTTACTGTGAGATATCCAAAGAAATTTTTGGAAATGTCGATACCTACTCCAGGAGTACCTGTTACTGATCGCAGAATAATGCTCATTTGTTCTTTGTGCGAAACGTCTGGCGTACAATCTAAAATAATAGAATAGTATTTTGCCTTTTTTACCTTAGAAAGGTTTTTGGATTCAATCTCCCTGGCTAAAAGTTTAATCAACTCGTTCTGTGTGTCATTGCTCAAGTAGTGCTCCTTGGTTTCTTTGTCCTGAATTCTTTGCATAAGCTCATTGAGAACGATATCATACTTAGCCAGTAATTCAAACACCCCAAGAAAGTTTCCATTGCTCTTTAAACCAATGGCTGTGTCTGAACCACGGAATGCAAGATTTCATGCAGAAAGAAATAAGGTAATGTCTAGTATCCTTTCTAACACAGCCCTCCAAAATATCCGCTCTTTATGAAGCAACTTTTGCTGTTTCTCGCCTATGGTAGCTTGATTTGCAATGCCTGCATTACCAAAATTGAGGAAAAAGAAATTAATTAAGAAAAAAAAAGTAACAAAGCAATAAATTAAAGAAAATATCAGTTAACTTTTTCGTAAAGTCATCCATTGTTCAAAGCACTTGAAATGTGCACTGCGTGTTTCGTGTTTTCTTAAAGTTTTTTTGACAAGCCTTCCCAAGTCTTCATTCATTGCCGGAATGGTGAAGAAGTTATCCCAAAAAGTTTGCAACAAAAACAAAACACTTTATTGCTGTTCAAAGAATATATGTGCCTTGCGCGTTCAAAGACTTCTCCATTCTTCATCTTGCGGTTATAATAATTCAGTGAAAATCGTCTTCTTTCTAAATTGTATGGAAAATCAATTTCGATCTTTTTGAAACCACGTTTAACAATGTCACACCTCTGTGCGTCAGAAACATTATCTGGCCACTCAGAAGGATCATTACTGAGAAAAATAGGCGGAATTGTTATGCCATTTGACGTAGACTCGCATATCAACCTATCTGACTCTACTCTAGTATTCAAATAATGACAATCAGAATTATTTGTAGTTTCTGTTGGTATCGAAACACTTCTAGTCTGAACTAATGGTTTCGAAAAACGTGTTAGCTTGGGGTGATTTGCGATTTCCTCCCTGGCTGCAGCTTTTTCTCTTCTCTTAGTGGAGTACCACTTTTCACTTTTTTCATACCAATAATTATATCGTGATATACTATCGAAATATAATTATAAATTTTTGGAAACCTTCATTGTTTTTTGTTTTTTTTTATATAAAAAACTAACAACGCATAATAATAATAATAACAATAATAATAATAATAACAATAATAATAACAATAATAATAATAATAATAACAGAAAAATCAGTTCAATGATAATGGCCTTATAATCATTTGAACTTTAAAATAAACAAATGCAAAGCTTAACAGTTTTCCAATGCTATACATTTGTTTCTTTAAAAACAATGCGTATGATTTAATTGAAACAAATAATAGACTTTTTATTTCATAGTATTAAAGCAAAAGTAATAACATATAGCATAGTAATAAAATAAATTATTACCAAGATAAATTGTGAATCGCCAAAAATAAAAAACGATTTATAATTTATAAATAAATAAACAAATATGTAATATAAATATGAAATATGTAATATAAATACAAATAATAATATATTCGCACCTAATAAAATATGCGAATTAAAGAAATATATTTCTTCGCACGATTGGCTGCTGCTTAATGGTTTCTCTTTAACGGTTTGACAGATTTTTATAAAGCTCGCGTTTTTCATAAAATTCGGACCTCGGGAGTTAAACATTTTTTTTCTTTTTTTTTCTGCATGAAAAATATTATTGCTTTTTTCACGCTTGCTTAATTTTGGTAATATCGTGTTTAAAAGGCCATGTTTTTTTATTAATAGTAACAGTAACTATATATATATTCAAATATTCTTATTATAAAAAATATAAAATAAAAATAATTTCAAACTACAAAAAGGACCCCTAAAAATGCTGGGCCTCCCCCAGTTGGGGGGTGTGGGGGAGCCTAGCCACGGCTCTGGGTGGGAGGCATATTATTTATGTGATCAACGCTTACCATTTAAAATTATGCACACTATTAAGGTAATTTAATGCTATAATTGATTTTTTTATTAAATCAAAAAAATACTAAATACTTTCAAAAATATTTAGGTTATAAAATGACATATATTTTAATCAAATTATCTTAATACTTATCAAAAATATCGAAAAAAGATTTTTGGTACTATTGGTAAGCTGTGGTTCTATTTTTTGCAATAAATAAATAAAAAGTTATTGTATTTTAAATCATTTGTTGAACGATAGAAGTACATACACCTCAAATTATTTTGTAGGATCATAACATTAATACCTTGAAAAGTATCGTCCATAGCTAATTTTTTAGTAATGGTAATTAAATTTTTTGTAAACAATACTTATTCGAGCACATAATTTTATTGTTTATAAAACCACAAAATAGTGCAGCAGATTAGCATTAAAAATGACTGGAATTGTGCACAAGTGGATAAAAGCATGAAATTTTCGCCAATGACTTAGAAAGTTATGCTGTTTATTTTAAGATATGGTGGCAAAGTGTAGCATGACCAGAACTGGCTTGAATCCAAGATGGCAGTTACCGCCATCTTAGAATTATAAAAGCATTAGAAAATTTTAAACCGTTTAACTAAAATTTACCAGAATCTTAGGGAAGGTAGAACATAGCAAGTATACATTATTCACAGATGCGCTATTGAAGAGAGAAAGTGTAAGAGCACGGCCCTCTTCCTCAGAAAAAGGAGTTATCTCCTCCTTCCCCCCCTCCCCATCCTAAGAATGATATTTTTTTTAAAGTTCTATTTAAAATATTTATATCTACTTTTTTTAGTATATACTTACATTTTTGTAAAGTAAATGGAGTACATATTGAAAAAAAGGTGAATATATAGAAGGTCTTCCAAAAGGCTCTGATTGTTTACTAATCCGGAAACGACATGGGTGCAAAAATGCAGAACGTCAGTGAGTGCTCAACCTCGGTATTAAACCTTCATAATATAAAGGTTTTTACTTGTAAGTGTGCATTGTGCTGCAGCGAATATACTATGATCATAAAAGTTACATAAAATGTCTTATTTTTAAAAAACACCTCCTCCCCTAATATTTTTAAAGGTGTGGGTCAAATGTGGGGGCATGCTAGAGAAAATTGATAATGAAGTTAAGCGCAGCCTAGAAAAAATTAAAATAACAAGGTATCAATTTTTTGATTTATCAGAGAAAATCTTAAGTATTTTTATAATACATAAAATATATAATGAGTTCTCAATGTAACAATAAAATGCATAAATATTGCAAATTTATTGAGATTTTAAGTGCAAAATACGCAGCAATAAAGCTAAAATAAAAAACGTACGATTCTAAATACAAAATATATGTAGTCTTAGCTTAATTCAACAAAATGTGTTTATATTAGACACTCCCTCAACGTCACAGAAATCAGCAACTTTTGACAAAAAGGTTAAATTTTTAAAAAAATAATTAGCTTTAAAAGAGGATTTAAAGTGGTCAGAAAATGCCGGTATGTATGTATATCCGTGGCGTAGCTCTTTTGGAGCAGTAGGAGCAAATGTTCCACGCGCACAGAATGTTAGGGAACTTTTTACTTTTTTTAATACCTTCAGAAAGTCTGTCAGCAACCCCATCCAATTTATGTAATTACTTAAATTGGATAAGCATAAATTAGAAAGATGTGCATTTTTGTTTCTATTCCATAATGTATATAACCTTTGTGATTAAAACGCAATTGTTAATTTGAACTTTTCTCAATTAACTTAGAGAGAAGAGGGGGTGCACCAATTTTACTTGCTCCAAGCGCTATATATATATATATATATATATATATATATATATATATATATATATATATATATATATATATATATATATATATATATATATATATATATATATATATATATATATATTGTTTGATGTAGTGTTGTATTAAAATAAAACAAAACTCCTGTTCGTTGAAAAGTGCTAATATTTAGGAATATTAGGAATAATCAATATTTAGGAAATTTATTTTGACTATTTATAAATTTCAAAACAGAGCGGTTTATAATTAAAAACGAAAAAGAAAAAACTTTTATTACGGAGGTTTAAGTTTTATGCTTAACGACATCATCAGTCATATATTACCCATTATTATAAATATATATATATATATATATATATATATATATATATATATATATATATATATATATTATATATATATATATATATATATATATATATATATATATATATATATATATATATATATATATATATATATATATATATATATATATATATATATATATATATATATATATATATACATATTATATTTCACGATTCATTTTATAGATGAAGCTAGCTAAACCATAAAAGTTTAAAATTTTAAATTATACATTAACTTTATACTTATAAACCAAGGACGTACAGGTTAGGGCCCTGCAAATCGGCATTTTTAGTACACAAATCGAAGCAAATCTTCACTCAAAATATGAAGTTTAGGCTTTTTTTTATATTATATTTTTTAGAAAAAAATATTTGAATAAACTTATTTTTAAACTGCTTCATGTCTTGGTTAACGTTTGATTAAAAGGTATTTACGGATAAACAAAATTAATTTGATAGCGCCAAAGCGTCAAATATCTAAAAAAACGCAACAAAATCAAAACAAGTAAGTTTTGATTTTGTTGATTTCAAAAAACTTGAATCATTTGTTTAAATTCGAATTGAATCTCAAATTTAAACAAATTTCGAAGCTTCTCCATAAACTAGTATAAATACGTATTTATACGTCTTTAACTAAGCAAAATGAGTTTCGCGATTTTACAAAACGCAGACAAGAAGTGTTTTAGAAGTTTTTGGATATATAACTGATAACATATTAATTTAAATAAAAGCAAGATTATTTATAAACAGAAAAATTTATTCGATATGTAAATATATATATAGAGAAAATTGTATAAATATTTCATAAAATGCCCTCGGGTTCAAATATATCTGGTCTGCGTTTTGTTATAAACACAAAACCCAATTTTGATTTTTACGAACGAGATCCAACTAACTAAACGTGCCACCATATCTTAAATGCATTGTATACTTATTTTCTACGTGTAAAAAAAGTTTCATGCTTTTATCTACTTTTGCACAAATGTTATGCTAATCTGCTGCACTAAAACACATGTTTTCAATAACAGTTGTTCTACCACATTATTAGTTAAATATATGTATATAGGTAACCGTAAAACTTAATGAACTTTTTTTAAAAATAAAATGCATACCATGAATTTTCATTAGGACTACACAAGTGCTTAAAGTTTCAGAGTTCTAATAAGTCTAGAATATAATGTAAAATCAATGCTAAGATTCTTAACAGTAGAGCTTACCGGTTGACTCTGGAAACAACTTTAGCATGCACGTTTATCAAAATTACACACATTTTGAAATGTAAATGCTGTTTCAGAGCTCTGGCTAGTTTGAAAAGAAGTGAAAAATTAATCGCAAGATTCCGGAACAACTGATAACCGACAACTTATAAAGTAAAATAAAAGGTTGAAAAAAAGTTACAAGTATAATCCAACTATTTTAATTGAATAAGGTTTTATTTTTCTAATTTTTTCTGGGCGGGCTAGACACCAACGCTATTGAAAAAATGGTTATTAGGGTGGCAACAACTTTTAGTAGAACCGTTTTTTTTCAGATAAATTGAATTTTCCTAACCTTCTTTTTTTCAAATATCTAATAAAAAGCAATAAAAGGTTATATCTGATAAAGACGTCTTTTATCAGATAGATTATGTCAGATAGTTTACATAACTTATAATTTTTTGAAAACCGTATTAGTAGTCAATGTCCCCGCGTATACCAAACATCTTATATTGCGTAACATTACCCTAACAATATTTTAAATTAAAATGGGAAATACAAAGGAAAAATAACTGTTGTAAAAGCGCGCTCTAATGGAACAGTGACATAATCAAGGTTTACATGCATGGATAGCAATCAGCAGCCTAGCAAGAAATTATGCTCTCCCCTCCCACTAACCACTAACTATTTCTGCTCAACAAAAAAAAACAAAAAAAGTAATTAATGATTATTGAGGAGCCCTTTCATTTATTAGCAATATAGCTAAAGGTATAAATAGTTTGGGGATCATTTTGACTAAAGAAAAAGTCATAGACACGTAGCATTTAATATTTCAATCATGTATTTAAAAACTAAAGTGACATTTTCTGTTTTTTTTTTCTTGCAAATTGTTCAACAATATCATTAAATAAGAGTTGTTTGGTCACCTCACTTTCAATATACATTATGTCGGCAATCATTGTTTATACGCTTTAATTGCAAGAAACTTTTTTCTCTTGTACAACTTGCCATCATTAGGCTGATATAAATTCTAAAAGCTACTGCAACATTCGGAAAATTTTCTACCAAACCAAATAAAGCAAAATGCGATACATTAACAACTCCTTGCCTAATTTTGTATCATCAGAATTCGTTTGTGTGACTGCGTAGGACCAAAATTTCCTTTTTCTAGCTGACTTCAATATCATTAAAGTAATTTGCTGCCAAAGTATTACAATGTTTTATCACTTTCATACGAGTCAATGTTTGCAAGTTGTTCAAAAACCCAAATCTGCTGGCTACATCTGAATATGCGGCAGATCTGTGAGCCAATGCTGCTTTTAGTTGATTGATAATAGCAATTTACATATTAACTCAAAACTCTTCTTTTGCAAGTAGGAAAACTTATTCAACAGTATCTTCATTAAACTGTTGCTATCTTTTTCTGACCCTTTTGACTACTTTTTTATATACTTCACATTTGGGCTATTCTCTTCCATATTTTTCAAGTTTATCCAATTCTGTTGAACATCTTAACGATTAAACATACGCAGATAATGAATGTTAGAAAAACGAAAAACAGTTGTAACATCCAGACATCTGTCTGGATGTTACAACTGTGTCTGACCACGACAGTTGCTAATGGCAATGCTATTTTTTTCTAAAACTCCAGTAATGTTTTTGATAATCCAATTCCAGGCTTTAAAACTTAATGAATCTTAATGTTCAAAAACGCTCAATTGGTTCACCTTTGTTTACATAACGAACTGTCGCAGACAACTGATTGACAATGGAAAAACTATATTAAAATGCTTTTCGTATTTCATCAACAAAAACAAAAGCACTTTTTTAACCATAAAATTAATGAGTTCATCACAAACAGTTGAAAATAAGTATGATGTTTTGCCGCAACCTGGGCTGCTATGCTTATCAATATTTGCATCCAAAAAGGGATTATAAAGAGGTAATAATCTTGCGGATGGCCATAAAGTTGCCATTGTTTACTAAGCCAAATTTCTCTTCATGTCCACGCTCAGCTAAAAACTATACCACATTCACCGTCCACCGAAGAACAGATTAGCAATACTTAGGTTCATTTAATGGTGAGTTCCAAAGCCGTACCGTACAGAATTCTTACCAGTTAATTTGAATGATTGAAGGAATGAAGGAGTACAATATCGGTTATAATTTATACTACTGTCCAAGTACTTCGATTGCAAAAACCATTCATCTTTATGTTGACATTCAATACCACAAGTGCTGATAAAATGAGATTGTATGTTTAATGAAACTGTTTTTCAGAAACCCAGATCAGTTTCATAAACAATTGACAGGTCTACCACTGCTTGTTTTTGTATATGTTCAGTGTAAACGTCTGCTTCAGCTGTAGCCGGTTCAAGATCAACTGGTTCTTGATTTTAAACATCTCTGATTTTACATTTACCTTGAATTTCTCGTTTTTAAATTTTACTTTTCTGCTTCTGAACTGTTGAACAATTGAAAAAACTTTCCATTCTAGATAAGTACGCTACATTTTCAACAACTTAACTATCAACTTAGTTATCTAACTTAGTTATCTAACTTAGCTGTTACGGAGTTTTGTAACTTGTTGTTGTATATTAAAAGGAACACATATTATTACAAAATTGTTCTTGCTTTCTTGTTCTTTCTTTCCAATGGCACATGACTTTAAATACTTCAAGTGAAAAAACGTTCTTTTTCAAAAAGTACGCTAACAAATTTCGGGGGCAAGAGGATTCGAAGCCAGAGGCACGTGCCTCAATTGCCTTAGTTGAAATCTGCCCCTTAATTTACTTTCTACTTACTTATAAAGTAAAATGTACAATTTCAAAGACAAAGTTTACTTTCTATTTATAATTGTAAATAAAAATTATTTTCAAATTATTTTTATGCAAGTTGTTATACATAAAAGTAATTTATTTTTATGATGTTGTTTTATTTTACTTTTTAAAGTAAGTGTTACGTCTTATAATATGTTTACGCAAGATGACTTCAAAAATAACTTTTTTTTTTTACATATATAAAAAAAACAACTACATTTTAATGTAAATTTAATGCAAAATTAACATCTAAATTACTTTTCAAAGTAAATTACATTTATACGACTTCAAGTGATTTACATTTGCGAGTAAAAGTAAACAACTTTTTAATGCAAATTACTTTAACTCGTAAAAATTACTTTTTCTAGTAACAGTTACTTATTTAAAAACTAAAGTAATAAGATTTTCATGTTATATAAGGTTATGTTAAAAAAATGAATTACTTTTAAAATTTAAAAGGTCTTCCCTACTTACATTAAATGTAAGTAGGGAAGACCGGGACTAGTTGCATCTGTTTTTACTCTTTGAACTCTGTAGGCGTAATGGCAAAATTTGTTGTAAGTATTCAAGCGCAGTTTTAAAAAGTACAAATTTAGGTAACATTTTTAACTTGCATTTATTAAAAAAAGTTTTCTTGGGTTTTCTGGGTTTTCTTGGGTTTTCTTAGGTTTTCTGGGGCCTCGAAAAAAAATAAATAATAATGTTATTTAACTTACCCCACCCCGGAGTAAGTTGGCGCAAATTATAAAAATGATTATTAATGTACTAAGTATGTATTAAATGCAAAATTTATAGAAATTTTTTTACTATTTATTTTGGCAATAATTTTAAGCCAAAAATTTAATATTACTTTTAGCTGGTACCAAATATTAGTACGCATAATAGCCAAATCAGCTTGTCTGTAAAAAAAAACCTGAAAAAATTTTTTTTTTATAAAAATAAATTTTTTCAATATTGTATATTGTTAAAAATTAGAAAAAAAAATTAATTTTATAAAAATATATATTTTTTTCATAGTAAATGCTATGAGCCAACTTACCCCGTAAAAATATTGCCAATTTACCCCAAAAGCCTTTTTTCAATAAACAATCTCTAGATCCTGAAAAACGGCAACTATTGAAAAAAGTCTGACTGGAAATAGTAAACTAATTGTGACTGAAATTGTTACATTAATTTGAACAATAAAAGTAAAAAGGTGTTCCCAAAATTACGTTTTTGTCCAAAAAACACATAAGTCCTAATATCTTCCATGCGCATGCGCGAGTCCTATTAATACTTTAGTGAATGATGAAATGATTAATTAGGAAGGTTTGGTGTAATTTTTGTCACTTTCTCATGAAAGACTCTGAAGATAAACGCAGTTCATCAACTTACCCCGGTTGCCAACTAGCCCCGGTCTTCCCTAAATTATATATTTCAATATGGGTTATGCAAAGTAATTTACACCTAAATATAATTTGCGTTTTTACATCAAAATAAGTAAAAGAGACATTCCTACTCATCACAGAATAAATATCTCTGTACATTTTTCCAATTCAAAAAGATTCTATTTATTTTTTTTATTAAATAAGATTCATTAACTTTATAATTTCTATTCCAGCATTCCTGCCGCCCTCCAGCAAAATATTTCCAGCCACCTGACAATTTGATAAATTTGCTGGTAACACATGGAAAATCAAATCAAATTAAGTTTGTTTGCAATTTAATCATTTTGAAAATTAAACACTTTATTGCAATAAAAAGATTGCAATAAAATGTTTAATTTTGAGGCAGTTTACTGTCCATCTAGTTGGCGTTTTTCAAGCATTGAGAGTCAATGACAGTTGGGGGTAAAAAATTAAAAAATTTATCGCAAAAGAAAAAAAAACTTAGTTCATCCAAACATTGTATTGAAGTGATGCTCGAATTATGGAAGAAAAAAAAATTAATTACAAAAAAGCTGAAGATGAAACACTTATGTTATCAAAAAATTATTTGGCATTTCGTGGTCACCTTCAAGTAAATACTGAGGACTATAATGGAAACTTTTTATCGCAAGGTGAAACTTCCTAACTACGACAGGGTCATAAAATAATTTTTTGGAATGTCATCTGGTTCAATCAGATACTTAAGTCCAACTATATAGAATGAACTAATACAGTGCTTGGGATAAAAGTTGTTAAATGAATTGGTTGCAAATATAAATTAGTCACCATGCCCTATTGTTAAACACAACACATTACCAAAAGAGAACAATTAAGTGTTATAATTGACTTCAGATTAGTTTTAGAACAGAGAGCATTTGTTTAAAATGAATATTTTTTTATCATGTATTATCAAAATTAATGTAAAATTTGAACAACTTTTTTAGGAATGCAAACATTGAAAAATCATTTTTGTTTTTTAGAACCTAAAAAAACCTTAAAAAAACCTTAAAAAAACCTTAAAAAAAACCTAAAAAGAAGATAATAAGATAACCTAAAAAAACCTAAAAAAAAAACCTAAAATGAAGATAAATCTCCAAGAACTATAATTATTAAACTACTAGACTTTCAAAACAAAAATAAAATCTCAACGCTATCAAAAAAACTCAAAGGAACCGGAATATTCATTAATAAAGACTATGCGAACGAAACGATGGAAATAAGAAAAAAGCTTTGGGAAGATGTAAAAAGATTTCGAAAGGAAGGTAAATTTGCTATTATCAAATATGATAAAATATTCGTCAGAGATTTTCATAAATAATTTTAATTTTAACTAAGTCGAGATATGTGAAATATTTCTGCACATTTTTTATCACGCTAGCACGTTTTAATTTACCGCACTTTACACAATAACTAACGAAAACAAAAGATTTCGAAACGCTGCGTTGCAACGTCTTCGAAACTGCTAATAATATTTTACTAAATGATTTTTACGACTCTGATGCGCAAATTTTCACAGAAATAATTTTGATTTAAATTACTTTGAAATAGAAACTTTTAAAATTGAACTCGAAACTTTAAAAAATAATTTTACTGCAGTACACATAAATATAAGAAGTATAAATAAAAATTTTGATAAACTAAAACAGATCGCATAAAATAGATCATAAAATAGATTCAGTATGATTTTCATAACTAAAACGCGGTGTTCTGATGAATTATTTCAAACGAACACAATTTTTCAAATTCCAAATTATAAACTAATATCCTTTAGCGAAGTCTTTATTATTGAGATAACGGGTAATAAATCAAAAAATATTATAATTTCCACTTGCTATAGATCTCTAGAAGGAGATATAACTAAATTTTCAAATTTTTTAAATGAAATCTTTTTTAAAATAAATGACAAGGGAAAAAATATTTTCTTTATAGGGGATTTAAATATTAACAGCCTAAACTACAAAGAAAATGCGGTTACTAAACTCTTTTTTGATAATCTGTTTCAATTATGTATCCTTCCAATCATCAACAAACCTACTCGGATAACCCCAACCTCCGTCTCTGCAATAGACAATATATTAACAAATACATTTTTAGAAACTTCTTTAAAAGCCGGAATTATCAAAACCGATTTATCAGACCATTTTCCTATTTATTTTTCATTATCTCAAGATTTAAGAACCTATAACAATCTTTAAAATAAAATTTATAAAAGAAAAATCAATCAGTTCTCTATCAAAAATTTTAAAGACTCGCTATCGGTAGTAAATTGGGATGAAGTGTATCAAGAATGTAACCTTGGACACACAAATTCCGCATACAATTTATTTATAAATATTTTTCTAGATCATTTCAATAAACATTTCCCTGTTGAAGAAAAGAAATAAAGCTAAAGTATTTAAACTGCCCATGGATAACTAACGGGATGCATATTTACATACTCCACAAGGCGATAGCACACATGCGCCCGCGCACGATTTTTCGTACTTTTTTATAAAGAAACATATTTTTAAATTACGTACTATATACTATACTTTATTTACCTTTGTGTTTACATTTGAAGTGTCGCTTTATAAATGTATAGTAATCAAAGAACACGTAAGTATATTAGAATAACATTTTTTTAATTAAAGTACACAACTATACAAAGATCGTGAGGGTTTATTTTAAAAGAAAAGTTGAATGTAATTAATGCCCTTCTCCATGACTTTTGGCGTTTGCTCTATCTTGGGATATATTTAAAGCCAAATTTCGTGGACGTTTTTGTGGTTTGTTCTTTTTTATACACTTAAGTGGACGACCACAGCGTTTCAAATTTTTTTTTTGTTTTAGTAATATAGTCAGAAAGAAAACAATATATAGGTACAGTAAGTACTTCTTCAAATATTTAAAAATATGTTTCTTTATAAAAAAGTACGAAAAATCGTGCGCGGGCGCATGTGTGCTATCGCCTTGTGGAGTATGTAAATATGCTAACGGGATTAGAAAATCATCAAAAACAAAGCAAAAACTCTATATCAAGTATTTAAAAAACAGAAACGAAACTAACTTAACTACATACAAGGAATACAAAAATCTATTTGAAAAAATTAAAAAAAATTAAAAAAAAGTATATTATTCCAAACAACTACAAAAAAGCAAAAGTGATATTAAAAAAACCTGGAACATATTTAAAGAGATAATAGGTAAAAACTATACTAAATCAAATAATTTACCTGATAAAATTATCGTTAAACTGAAACTGAATATATCGACAAAATTTCTATCGCTGAAAACTTCAATAGCTTTTTTGCAAACATAGGCCCTAATCTGGCTTCAAAAATTCAATGCCCTGGTATCTCCTTCGAAACCTATATCACAAACCAACATTTCTGTTTAAATATTTTCTCTGGACTAAACCATGAAGAACTAGAAATAGCTAAAAACTCGCTTAAGACGAATAAGGCCCCTAGGATAGACGGCATTTGTAGCTATATAGTTGTAAATATGTTTCCGGAGATAAAACAACCAATTTATGAAATATTTAAATCTTCAATTATTACAGGATCCGTACCGAATAAATTGAAAATAGCTAAAGTAATACCAATATTAAAAACCGGTGATGCATTTACACTAGATAACTACAGACCTATCTCAGTGCTACCTGTATTTTCAAAACTTTTGGAGAGAGTAATATACAATAAATTGTATAAATATCTAACAAACAACAAAATCTTAAATGAAAAACAGTTTGGCTTCCAAAAGCAACATTCAACCGAACACACAATTCTTGATCTTATAAATACTATAAAAGACTCTTTTGAAAACAAAAGTTACGTCCTTGGAGTCTTTGTTGATTTATCTAAGGCATTTGACACGGTAGATCACGCTATCTTAATTAGGAAAATGGAAAAGTATGGGATAAAAGGTGTTGCACTAAACTGGTTAAAAATTTTTTTGCTAGACAGAAAACAATGCGTTATTGCTCATGGAAAAAAATTTTCAAAATTACTCAAAATAAAATGCGGTGTCCCCCAAGGTTCCATTCTTGCACCTCTTTTGTTTTTAATATATATAAACGATCTTCCTAAAGCCTCAAGTAAATTGGATTTCATAATGTTCGCGGACGACACCAATTTATTTTATGCATCCTCATCAATTACAGAACTTTATGAAACTATGAAATACTGAACTTGAAAAAATCAACAGTTGGTTAAAATCTAACAAACTATCGCTAAACACAGAAAAAACCAAATACATTATTTTTCATTCTAACCTGAACATAATACCACCCGATTTATCTTCGCTAAATATAGATACTAAAGAAATAGAGAGAACCCAAGCAACTAAATTTCTAGGGATACTTATTGATGAGAACATCTCATGGAAATCACATATAGATATATTAAATACCAAAATATCAAAAAACATTGGTATCCTCTACAAAGCTAGTTCTATACTGTCTCCTGATAATTTAAAGTTTCTATACTTCTCGTTTATACAAAGCTACTACATAATCGCTAATGTTGCATGGGCGAGTACTCATAGATCCAAACTATCCACACTATATCGAAAACAAAAACATGCTGCAAAAATAGTTTTTAATAAGGACAGACTCTCGCATGCTGAGCCACTTTTAAAAAATTTGAAAGCATTAAATGTATATCAGATCAATATATTCCAAAATTTGTTATTTATGCTCAAATATAAATTGAACTTGTTCCTTCTTACTTTTCAAAGAATTTTTTCCAAAATAGCAAAAATAGATACCATACCAGAAGAACGGGAAACTTCAACGAACCTTTTAAAAAAACTACTCTCTCGCACTTCTTCATTTCGTACCGTGGTCCTTATCTATATAACAAATTAATATCAGAAAATACTCAACTGGAAAAATCGAATAACTTAAATACTCTGGAAACGTTATTAAAAGATCTTATTTTAAACACTAACAACTTTATGAATTTTTATTAACCCCAAAACAAAATGGAACTTTGTTCCGAAACCAATGTAAACTCTAATAACTCAAAAAACTCTAAATAACTCAAAAACAACAGCAATAACAAAAACACAAAAACAAATAATAGGCTTATTTATCAACACTTGAACGACTATATATTACCTATTTAGCAAATCGTGTACCTACTTATATTCATGTTTATTGAAATAAAATTAAAAAATTAAAAACTTCTTTTTGTCTGCATTCTTTGTTTTTTGCATTTTGGATTTTTATTCTCATTCTGCCGAAAACCGATAACATTTTTTGGTTTTTTTTTTTTTAAATATAAACTTATTTTAAATAAAAGCATCCAAAAATATTAGTAACGCAAGAAACCGCTATTTCTTGATGACAAGACCGTCGGTCTTCTGCAAGTTTTCCGCGTTCTTTGAAGTAATTTCTAATACTTTACAGTTTTACTTTATATATTTTTTTTTATAACGTAACTTTGTAATTTACTTTTTTTTTTAATTTTACTTACTCTGTAAAGATTCTATTATATTTTACGAATTTGTAAGGATTAAAGAAAAAAAAAGTTAAATAAAAAAAAAAAATTTGTCTGATACAGATTTCTTAGAAATACGTAAAAAAAGTTCCAAAAAATATACGAAAGTTCTTTCTCCTCTTTTGAAAATCAATTTCTGCAAGCAGTTTCATTGCAAGCAGACTTTACTTCGAAAATGTTAGTTTTCGAAGTAAAGTCACCTTACTAATAACTGTTCCTTAGAAAGTGAGTTTTCAGAAATAAATATAGTTCTAATGTTGTTCTTACCCTACAGTAACTGTGGCTAGCATTGAAAGATTTTTTAGCAAATTGAAAATAATAAAAGACTATAAAAAAATTCTATTCGTAAAAAAATTAAAAAAAAAAAAAACTAGCGATACTAGCGATTGAACAAAAAGAACAAATTTTAAAGAATTAATATGCAGTTTTACACAAAGAACAAATCTTAAAGAATTAATATGCAGTTTTACACAAAGAACAAATCTTAAAGAATTAATATGCAGTTTTACACAAAGAACAAATCTTAAAGAATTAATATGCAGTTTTACACAAAGAACAAATCTTAAAGAATTAATATGCAGTTTTACACAAAGAACAAATCTTAAAGAATTAATATGCAGTTTTACACAAAGAACAAATCTTAAAGAATTAATATGCAGTTTTACAAATGTAAGTTCTAGAAGAAAATTTTTTAAATAGTTAAAACATGTGAGATTCATTTTTTCTCCGTTTGAGTGTTAGTTATAAAGTCTCTTATATTTAATATTGCATAGGTTATAGGTACCGTATGATACGGTATACCTTTTTTTCTTTATTTATTAAAATTTACATTTTATTTAGTACTTGGTAGATATATTTTTTGAAGCAAAATTTTTGTATTATTCTTAAAAATAATTGGGAAAATATTTTAATTGGGGAGCATTTGCATTGGTTTTGGCCTCAGGACTCAAAAATTTCTAGCTACTCCACAGCTTGTGAAATACTTCAAGGATCTTGTTTATAAGACTCATTTCAGTCTTCTAAGAGTTCTATATAACCTTCTAAGAGTTTTCTATATCTCTATAACAATAGTGGCGTCACTAGGGTGTGCAAAGGAGATGGGTGCGGGCCGCACAGGGTGATACCATCAGGACCAGACACCAAATGAAAAAGATGGGTGACACCAAAATGAAAAAAATACAAATATGACATATCTGCTTTTGTTCGTGTTAATTTATTTTTGCGTTTTACCTAACCAATAGTTTTTAGGTTTTGACACCATCAGTTTACCGCACTGGGAGATAACAACCCCAGCGACACCACTGTATACCCTATATTAAGGACTGTCCAATGGATAGTCCCTTATATAGGGTAACCCTGACCCTAACCCTGATCCTAACCCTAACTGATTAGTCATGCCAACAAAATTCAATTTACCGCCATTTATCTGCAATCAAAAATTGCGGTAAAATAAGCTTGTAAACGTTACGCAACATCGGCCATCACCTTGTTTACCATGTGCTTAAATCTCAATTTATGAATATATTTTAAATTTTCTGCTACATCTCATAAAACTTTTCAAGTAAAATGTAATAAAATGTAACTTAATGAAATTTTCATTTTTTAATACCGGATTTTATTTGCTGCAAATTTGTAATTAGTACATTTTACATATACTAGGTATGTGATATGAAATTTTTAAATCGATTAAATAGTAGAATATTATATATCACTAAAAAGCTCTTTATTACTGTATTATAAAAGTGAAAAAATTATAAAAATTGTATAACTCTACAAAAAGTTATGAGGCTTTTAGTATCAAATTCTTAAAATATGGACTTGTATATGATATACTACTGCTAGTATAGATTTTACTGATATATATTTTTGATATACATTTTGATATATTTTGTTATATATTACTGATGATGTTCTTATGTTTATATTTAGTATATATGTAGTATATCATATACAGTAGCATATGATATACTACAATTAAGTTGATATACAACTGTTAATACAAATAATGTGAAAAATCTTTGTATAGCTTTGCAACTGAACTTTTTTTCTCAAAAATAAGGTAGATAAAATTTTATAAGAGTAAGTATTAGTTAAACAATTAGTTAGACAGGTGCCAATATTAAACAGGTGCAATATTAAAGCAGGTTGTAAAGAGGAGGAAATTTTAGTCATTGATCATGTTTATTTCGTATACTACATAAAATTTATACCATTTTAGTGGAGTTATTTATTTTGTACTTAGTTTATTTGTTATTACAGTTTAAATTTTTTAATAAAAATATTCGTTTATTAGTTATACAGCGTTCCTACTCCTCCTTAAAAACCTTAAATATCCTTTAAAAAAATATATTCTTAAAAGTTCTTAAATAACCTTAAAAAATGTCAAAGTTCAAGTGCGCTTCTTAATGGAGCTATTCGTTTTATACTTATTTTATATATATTTATTGTCTATACTTTAGTGCAGTTATTCGTTTTGTAAAAATATACCATTTTAGTAGAACTATTTGTTTACACTTGGTTTATATTTAATTATAATTTATATCTTTTACTGGAAATATTTATTTTATACATGGTTCATATTTAATTTTAGCTTATACTGTTTATGTAGAGCTATTTGCTCTTTTATTTTTTATTTATATTTTATTATAATAAGGAAAATGTTCATTTTATACTTAGTTAATATTTAATTATAAGTTATGTTCTTTGACTGGAAATATTCATTTTATACTATGTTTATATTAAATCGCAATTTATTTTGTTTAAATTGGATTATTTGTTTTATGTCAAATTGTTTACTTTTATTCACATGTCACATTTTACATTTATTGACATGTCTGGTCAGGTTATTCTGCTACTGGTAACATGTAATCCAGTGCAATCTGCTTTATGTTCTGCTGCCTTGTAGGATATGTCTTTTTAGGCAAAGGATAGGAGATGCCAATTCCAACTTAAAATACCCCCTGCCGCTGGGCTCTTAGTTGAGTAAAGGATAGAGATGGTGTCTCGATAAACATACTCATCTTGAGCAAATGTTAAACGCATCCAGCTACTGTCTTGTAGAAGGCCTCCTTGTCAAAGACTTAAGGGGTAAACAGATTCTATCTGTTGACCAGCCTCACACCCCTTCTTTATCTATTAGACTGGCGCAGATGTATTTTTAATACATTGTTTCCGGTTTAGGATGTTGAGTGCTGGATCTTCTTGACTCAGTGTATGGGTTTTGCTTGTGTCTCTAATTTTATGACTAGGCAACTCATTCTATTATCTCCTAATGAGGGTACAGCTCTAAAACTCAGTTTTATGGTTCTGAGGCTGGCTGGTAGTCAGGTTTCCCGAACTCTGTGGTAGCTTTCAGAGAGGCTGATTCCATCAACAGCTGAAAAATATCAAAGTATTAACAGTGCCATGTTGCGCATGGATGGTGGCCCTGTTTATACTTTAGGTGTGAATTTTCAAGGCCACATTTAGGGCCTTTCGTTACAGCATAGGGTTTATTAATAGTAATGAGGCAACTACTTGGGCTATTAAACAGTGTACTGAGTACTATCTATGCTTTGAGTTGAGTTCTTTAACAAATTTAAAAATGAATAAAGTACCAAAAACTATTAAACACTAGAAACCATCGTCATCACCAAGTTCTCTAAACCTATCATTCACTTTATTCGTGGTCTTCGTAATAACTTTTCTTCTATTGAGTCTTATCTCTTGCAAAGTTCACCAGAACTACTTGCTCTTTGTGAGACTAATTTGAGTTCAGCTGTCTCATCTTGTGATCTTAGTGTTGGTGGTTATCTTCCTTTAATTCGTTTAATTCCAATAGTCACATGGTTGGTCTGGGCATTTACATTCGTAAGAATTCACCCATTTGTCGGAAACTAGGTTTAAATCCACAGACTATTCTTCTATGTGCTTTCGTTTAGCACCACTTCACTTATCGCCTTTCTCTTTGTTCTATATCGCTCTCCTTCTTCTCAAGACTGCACTCTTTTTGATGTTATTTCTGATCATATTGAGCATGCCCTTTCTCTTTATCCATCAGCCAATATTGTTGTTGTTGGTGACTTTAATGCTCATCACACTAAATGGCTTGACTCTAGTGTCAGTGACTCTGTATGCATTTAAGCCCACAACTTTTGCCTTTCTCAATCTTTAACTCAAATAGTCAATTTTCCAACTTGCTTTCCAGACAACCTGAATCATTTACCTTCTCTACTCGACTTATGTCTTGTTTCTGATCCTAGTCAGTGCTCAGTCTCTCCACATTCACCCTTAGGTGCTTCTGATCGCAGTATGTTCTCTCTAAAACTATTATCTCATTCTTCTTCATCATCTGAATCCCCTTATCATAGTACTTTTGATAACAACCTTAAAGCTGACTGGGACTCTTTCTGTGATTTTCTTCGTGATGGCCCTTGGGTAGAAATCTTTTGTCTTCTTGTTGATAAATGTGCTTCTTACATAACTTCGTGGATTCAGGCTGGCATGGAATCTTTTATTCCCTCTCGACGATTCCAGGTCAAGCCTTACTCTTCTCCATGGTTTTCCTCTCATTGTGCTGCTGCAATTGCCAATCGAAACCATATCTATTCTCAAAACCATATCTATCAGTAAAACAATTCTCAAGAAAACAGACGTTTGGTTATTACTGCTAGAAGCCATTGTAAAAAGGTTTTGTCTAATGCCAAAGCCTGCTATTCTCAGGTCATGAAATCTCGTATTTCATCACAAAAATTAGCTCTCCTGACTTCAGGAGAATCTTTAATTGTATCAATAATAAGGGCAAATCTGTAATTCTACCTCTCTTGCATGTAATTCTACCTCTCTAGGTTCAAACTTTGTCACCTCTCCTAAAGACAAAGCTGAATTGTTTGCTAAGAACTTTTCATCAATACATCTCTTGATTCCACTAGTTGCGTTCTACCTGATATAGCTGTCAAACAGGTTGATCTATTGCTTGACATTCGTATCACTCCAGATTCTGTATTTAAAGTGGTATCCTGCTTAGACTCATCTGCATTCCAGCTCAATTAATGCTCGGCACCACACCACCTCAGATTTTGGTGATTTTTGTAATACAAGCTCACATCAATAAAAGAAAACTTCACCCCAAATGTCAGCGTCTGAATCCTTACAGTTTCAGAGATATCGATACTCAGTCCCAATCACATTGTTGATTTTTTTTTTTGGCGATATTTACTTTTTATGCATATAACTTATGTAATACTTGCTCAATAGTGTTGAAAATTTGTACTTAACTATTTTTTAGAGAGAAGAACTCAAAAATGATGCCTAAAACACTAAAAAATTAAAGTTTCTCTATGAGATTGATTAGTGCAGTTGAATTATCCAAGGTTTATCATGAACTAATTGATTTATTTCTAGTAGGGCTAACAAGAATTGCATGTTACATTGTTGCCCTTTGTGTTCCGAATATTCTATATTAAGACATTGTCTTGAAAATGAATTCTACTCTCGAGAAGATATTGATGAAGATCATGGTTATTGTATAGATTACAAACATCGGAAGACAACAGACCGATCTGCGCTAGTAAGTGTAACAGAAATCACGTAGCTTAATTAATACTTTAATAAATAAGTTACAATAACTTACTGTTCATTCTTACACTGCAAAGCATTCATACATTGCAGATTTTTTATAGAAATTAAAAAATGAGTTAAGTAGTACTGAGGTCATTGTCTTTTGTGATTTTTCTGAAAATTATGAGTTTGTTGTACAAGACGAAGTACAAATTTTTCACTGGAACAAAATTCAAGCAACATTGCATCCTACAATAGTTTATTATAAAGTAAATAATGTCCTTAAATGTGATTCAATATGTTTTAACTCTGATGATTTACTGCATGATGTAGATATCATGTGATAAAGTCATCAATGAAACATATTAAAAGCAATATTTCTCATCAAATAGAAACTGTTTATTACTTTTCAGATGGGTGTTCTGGCTAGTTGCGAACACCCATCTGAACTTTATAAATATATGCCACCACGGGCAAGATTTTGCTATGAAATATACATGGTTTTTCTTTGTAACAAGTCATGCTAAATCACCCTATGATGGTTTTGGTAGGACTGTTAAAAGACTAACTTCAATTGCTAGCCTTCATTGAGCAACAACAAATCATACTTACAGCGTCTGGAATGTTTTTTTGTTTTTTTTTTACCTAAATGAAATCATAGGAATTAGTTTTTGATACGTATCTATGGTCAAGTTTTTGATACGTATCTAAGTCAAATGTGATAACTCAAATTGAATTTTTTTTCAAAGATTTTCAACAAAAACATTGAAACTTTAATAATCTCATCAGTTTTTCAAACTGATGAGATTATTAAAGATTGCTTGCCTAATATAAGCATTGAAATGTTTGCAAGTTTGATTTATAATAACAACCCATAGATTGGACTAGTGGAGGATATTAATGTTGAAATTAAAGACTTTCAAGTTTGATTCATGCATTCATTTTACCTTTCAAGGTCATATTGCCAACCTTCTAGTGATGGTGTGTGCTGGGTTCCATCAACAAACTTATTCTTAATGATTAATATTCCAACAATTGTCACAGGAAGACAATACAAAATCAGTAAAATTGATCATAAAAGCATTAAATAATGCTGAGTAAAATTTAAACCAGAGAACTAATTTTTTATGAAACTGTTAAAGATTGTTAATTTTTAAACTTATTTAAAAATTAACAATCTTTAATTCATCAAACTACTTACAAAAAACTTTACATTGTTTTGAAATTGAGTTTTCATATAGAAGCTTTGATTTTTTAGTGTTTTAGCCATCATTTTCAAGTTCCTCTCCCTAAAATAACGTCGTAAATAGAAAATCCTTCATTAGGCATAAAGATTGTATAAATTAAATATCTTTAATGTGAAATGCAAACAAGTTTATATATTAGAACTCTAGTGCAAAAATAATATATATAATTTTTTTTTCATTATTAAATAACAATTTTTTAAAATTTTTTAATAAAATTTTCAATCCAAATAAATCAGATTCAAAAAAAAAAACTCCTGTGGTTTTTTTGTAATAAGGAGTTAGTTATATATAGAACCATAGAAAAAAATTTCAGAATCATATCTTTTAGGCATCTCAAGATATACTTTTTTTGTACGGGGCATCAAAAAACTTGAAAGAAGTGTTGCACCAGTGTTGAACCTGAATTTTCCTAGAAAAGCTTTAATTTTTTAGTGTTTTAGGTATCATTCATGAGTTATTTTCTCTAAAAAGTAGGTAGGTACAAATTTTCAACGCTATTGAGCAAGTACTTCATAAGTTAAAGCTAATTGTGTTATGTAATTAGCTTAAAAAAAACGGCACTGAAAAATATAATCAAAAAAGAGATTGGGACTGAGTATCGATATCTCTTAAACCGTAAGGAGTCAGTCACTAAAATTTGGAGTGAAGTTTTCTTTCATTAATATGATTTTCATTAATATTTCATTAATATGTATTCCCGAAAATCATAAAAATCTGAAATGGCATGGTGCCGAAATTTTTTTTTGGGTTGATTTGATATTAAATGACCCATACCTGTTATAGTCTTGCAGAAGTGTTCTCCAGAGCTGTCATCTATACTTTCAAAACTATTCAACAAGTGCTTATCAGAGTCTTGTTTTCCAGCCTGCTGGAAAGCAGCATCTGTTATCCTTATTTTCAAAAATTCTGGAGAGCGATCAGTTTTGTCTAACTACTGTCCCATTAGTCTTCTTCCTATCATAAGCAAGCTTTTTGAACCTTTAATTAACAAACACTTAATCTCTTATCTTGAATCTAATAACTTACTTTCTGATCATCAATGTGGATTTTGATCTTCTCGTTCTACAGCTGATTTGCTAACAGTAGTAACCAATAGGTTTTATTGTGCATTAGATAAAGGTGGAGAGGTTAATGCCATCGCTCCTGACATTCCTAAAGCTTTTTATAAAGTTTGGCATGCTGGTCTTATCCATAACCTTTCTTCTTATGGTGTATCTGGCAACATTTTTAAGATTATTGAATCCTTCCTTTCTAATCGTAGTATAAAAGTTGTCCTCGATGGACAGCACTCTTCTTATTCTGTAACTTCAGGGGTTCCTTGAGGTTCAATCCTTGGCCCTATACTCTTTTTAATTTACATTAACGATCTTCCAGATATTCTGACATCTAAGGTGGCATTGTTCGCTGATGATACTACCATTTGTTCTTGTCATGATAAGAAGCCAACACTCTCTGATTGCTTGGAGGGGGCATTTGAGCTTGAAAAGGATCTCACTTCTGCTACAGCATGGGACTCACAGTGGCTGGTGAACTTTAATTCAGATAAAACTCAATATTTTTCAGCCAATTGTTATTGCAATAATTTAAATCTTCCTATATTTATGAACAGTAATGTACTCGCAATCCATCACAAAATTAGCATCTGCTAAGGTTGCATCTCTTTATCGAGCTCGACACTTTCTTACTCCGGATTCTATTCTCTATCTCTATAAATCTCAAATCCGGCCTTGTATGGAATACTGTTGCCATATCTGGGGTGGATCTTCTAATGATGCCTTTTCTCTTTTTGACAAGGTGCAAAAATGCATTGTAAGTATAGTTGGAACTGCTCTTATCCTTTTTCTGTGACTGTTCCTTAGTGCTCCAAAAACTCTTATTTGTCTAGTATTTTTGCTCGAACATCAGTTCTTTGGAGTTCGCTTCCTTTATCTTGCTTTCCTGATTCATATTATTTGCAATCCTTTATCTTGCTTTACAATCTTTATCTTTTCTCTTCCAGTAATTTCCAACTCTAATTAGTGGTTGCTTTCAGCCTTGTTGGAAGCAAAGATGTTTAAAAAAAAATCCACATTTAACTATACTTTATACCAATTTTAACCTAGTGTATTTAGTTTATACCATTTTCATGGAGTTATGCGCATTATACTTAATTTATATAAAATTATTATTTATACCATTTTATAGGAGTTTATTTATTAAAAAAAATTTATTATTTATACCATTTTAGTTAAGTTATTACTTTAAAATTCTATACCCTATTAGTGGAGTTATTTATATTATACTTAGTTTATATTCAATTATAACTTACATTTTTATCGTTTTCGTGGAGTTATTCGTATTATGCTTAGTCTATACTTAGTTTATATAAAAATGTGATTTATACTGTTTTGATGGAGTTATTCGTTTTAAAAATGTATACCATTTTAGTGGAACTATTTGTTTTATATTTAGTTTATACTTAATTATAATTTATGCCGTTATTTGGTATTTATATATTTGAATGGAATTATTTGTTTTATACTTAGTAAAGATTTAATTAAAATTTCTTCTGTTTTAGTGAAGTTGATCATTTTAGTGGAAAATTTCGCTGTTTTAGTGCAAAAATTCATTTGACATTTAGTTTATATTCTCATATAGTGATGAGCAGAGTGAATCAGAGTGAAAAAGAGTTTAAAAAAGAGTATAAAAATGTATCAGCATTAAATGAAATTAAAAATTATGTAGTACCTTACCAGATTCTTGTCAGAAAATGGATATAGTATTGACCCTAATAAGGATTTAATACTCTAGTATATGAGGTTTTGAATGTTTTAAAGCTCATTCCTAGAAACCCTCGTTGGGGTATTTATAAGAAAATCTAACAGATTACAATATCACAAAGTCTCCATGTTACATGGAGACTTTATGATATTGTATTCTGATAATAACAACATCTAATTTTTTATCAAAAATTAGAAGCGTTTACTAATGATTGGCTGGCTTTTATACTTCTAATTTTATACTTGAATGTATTAGATGGATAGATATTCTATATATCTTTTTAATAAATTTTAATTTTGCTACTTACGAACATTTCTATATACTTACAAATTGATTTTTTAAAAGCGTTTATGAAGTTAAGCATTGTAATAATTTTTCAATACTAAATATGAGCAAACTATTAATAAATTGAAATATTTGATAACTTAAATCAATTTATTGATTATTAAAAATATAATTTTTTGAAGAATTAATTTAAAATCAATTTTTACATTGTATTAGTATGTTATATATATTGTATTCTATTATATATATATATATATATATATATATATATATATATATATATATATATATATATATATATATATATATATAAATATATATGCAGTTTTTTAAATAGTTATTTCTATATAAATATTTAATATTAAAAAGTATGGAGACAAGAAAACGAACTTCTTTAAAGGTTAAAAGTGTTGTTCACCAAAGAAAAAAATGTAATAAATTAAATTCTGGTTCAGATTTTACAAAGGCTGATGAGTGTAACAATAATAATAACGAATCCTTGTTATATAATGGTAAACAAGAAAATTTGTATGATAAATCAGAACAAAATATTTCTATAAATGGAGCAAAAACTGAGCATCAGGTTGTGACATCTGAAAAAAGTGCTTTTTCAGTTTCAAATCAAGACCTTGATTTAAAAAGTAGTAATCAAAATTTAGTTGAAGAAACTCAGAATGACTCATCTTTAAATAATAACTTAGATAATTGTGAAGATAGTAATACATCTATGGTAAACACATCAATGTTAAATGAAGATTGCAAAATTACTCAAAGTATGATTGAGGAGGAAGAAAATTGCAAAAATGATCATGTAAAAGAAGCACAACTAAGTACACTAGTAAGTTTTTATATTTAGATAAATGTCCTTTCATCCATTAAGTAAATCAAACTTAATACAACTTGAAAATATTATCTGCTTCTTTCAGAGAGTTAAGTGATTTAAATTCAAAAGTGCTTTATGTTGAATGAAAATCTCTGTACAAGAGAGCAAGTGATCATACAATCATACTTCTATTCAAAGATAAATTTAGCGTGACAACAACAACAACAAAAAATCGCAAAAAAAATTTTTTTTAAGAAAAGTTAATCACATGTGAAAAGCAATTGTGATTCATGATCGCAATACGCCTAATTTGAGCCCTTTAAATTAAATTTATTATTAAAAATTTTTTTATTAAATTTTTTGATAATTTTTTTTCAAAATTTAAAATGCTTCGTTTTGAAACTTTTTTTTACTGTAAATTTCTAAACTATGTTTAAAATAATTATTTTTGATTAATTTAATTTAAGTTACTTTTTTACGTTCGTTTTCCATTCAACTGTTTTGTTTATTTATCTTTAGTTGCGAAAGTGCTGATATACAAATATATAAAGGATCTGAATGATCCAGTGATCATATATATAGATATAATAGATTATATTTAGCATAATGATTATATATAGTTAAATATTTCCAGTTCAACTAACTGTATTATATATCAATCCTGCTAACAAGCCTAAAAAATTTTTTTTCACAAACGAAAAGTTAATTGAAAAAGTTATTTATTTTTAAATAAAAGATACAGGAATAATAAAGATGCTATTTAAAAGAAATCCATAATTATTTTTAGAAAAAAAAAGTTTCTAAGAAATATTGTCATCTATTTGTGATATTTGCCTAAATAAATGAATAAAATATTCACTAAAATAAACTTGTTATTAACAATATTATTTTAGGAAATCTTTAGTACATGTTGATAATATCAACTTGATATTTAATTGATTGTTCAAAAATATTTTTAGCATAGCGGTTGTAAGATGATTTTAGTTAAAATATTCAAGAGTTCAAGTCTTACTTGAGCCGGCTACTTTTTACTTTTTGCTTATTTAGCTAGTCAGCTTTAACTATTCAGAGCATGAAATGATTAAAAATTAAAATGATTAAAAAGCTTAGAGAAACATTCAATTGATTGTTAAACATCAAAATTATGCATGGTTCCTTTGCTTAAACTATTCTACAGCCTGAATGTCTGAAATATATATTTAATATATATTAAATTTATTTTTGTTCATTAAGTTTTATGTTACTATCACTTCTATTTAAGAGTTAACTTTGAATTAAACCTATTTCAGACATTCAGGTTGTAGAAGAGTTTAAGCAAAGGAACCATGCATAATTTTGATGTTTAACAATCAATTGAATGTTTCTCTAGGATGATAAAAAAAAGTGTAGTCATTAGATTTAAAAGATAAATTAGAGGAAAAGTTTGTTTTTAAATAGTTCTCCCTGATCTTATAGTTATAAGATCAGACCCATGTATTAGAGACAGCATGTTAACCTGCTCTTGACCGGGTCAGTGGTAGTAGAGCCAATCCATTCAACAACTTAATAATAATCATTAAAATCACCAATAATAACAATAATGGCAGAAAATTAAATAAAAATTAAAAATTTACTGTACATACTATTTATGCGTTTCTTTAAGTAGGTTATAGAAGTTAATATTTTTTATAAATTAATTTTTTTTATAAGCTACTAATAGAGTTTGTATTGAAAAATTGTTTCCTTAAGTAATAAAAAAAAAGAAAAAGTATAAGGTTGCTTATTAAAAAACTCATTAGCACTGCAAAGATGTTCATTCAAAAATCTAATTTTGTTTTAGCACAATTACTTTATTGTTATTAATATAAGTTTCAAGATCTTATTTTTGGTTATTTTATTATTTAAAATGATTTGTTTACATTTCTACTGCTATTTCACAAGTTTCACATTTTTACTGCTATTTCACTTTACATTTTTACTGCTATTTCACAAAGAATGCTATAAAAACTTTACGTTTAATTTATAATATTATATCTCACCCAAGAGAAATATAAATATAAATATAAATTGGACATTAGTGATCGAAAATCAGAAAAAAATGTTCTTTTATTTATAATTAAATAACATAATTGAGATTTTTTTTTTAAACATCTTCTCTTCTAACAAGGCTGCAAGCAACCACTAATTAAAGTTGGAAGTTACTGGAAGAGAAAGATAAAGATTGTAGAGCAAAATAACGATTGCAGAGCAAGATAACGATTGACAGACCACTTAAAGGATAGCAAGTTATATGAATCAGGAAAGCAAGATAAAGGAAGCGAATTCAAAAGAACTGATGTTTGAGGAAAAAAACTAGACGAATAAAAGTTTTTTGAGCACTTAAGAACAGTTACAGAAAAAGAATGAGGGCTTAATTGAATGACAAGTAACACGCGAATGAATTTTAATTAGATGGCACAAGAGGCGCTAGCTCTTTAGAGCAGTGCCCATTATAGTATTTGTAGAAAAGAGAAAGAGAAGCAACATTACAACAATGTGATAATGGTTGGCTGCAAGAGCAAGTCCAACTATGTTTACAATGCATTTTTGCACCTTGACTAAAAGAGAAAGGGGATCATTAGAAGATCCTCACCAGATAAGGCAACAGTACTCCATACTAGACCAGATTTGAGATTTATAGAGATAGAGAATAGAATCCGAAGTAAGATAGTGTCAAGCTCGATAAAGAGATGTTACCTCAGCAGATACTATTTTTGCAACTGATTTGAAACATGGTTTCCAAGAAAGATCGGAAGTAAAAATCAATCCTAAACAATGAAGAGTAGATAACTCATGGAGTACATCACCGTTCATAAATATAGGAAGATCTAACTTATTGTGATAACAATTGGCTGAAAAAAATTGAGTTTTATCTGTATTGAAGTTCCCAGCCACTGTGAGCCCCATGCTGTAGCAGATGTGAAATCTTTTTCAAACTCAAATGCCCCCTCCAAGCAATCAGAGTGTGTTGGTTTCTTATCATGAAAAGAATAAATGGTAGTATCATCATCAAACAATGCTACCTTAGATGTGAGAATATTTGGAGGATCCTTAATTTTAATTAAAAAGAGTATATGACCAAGGATAGAACCTTTAGGAACCCCTGAAGTTACAGAATTAAAAGAGTAGTTTCCATCGAGGACAACTTTTATACTACAATTGGAAAGGAAGGATTCAATAATCTTAAAGATGTTGCCAGATACACCATAAGAAGAGAGCTTATGGAGAAGACGAGCATGCCAAACCTTATCAAAGGCTTTTGAAATGTCAGGAGCGATGGCCTTAACCTTTCCACCTTTATCTAATGCACGATAAAACCTATTGGTTATTACTGTTAGCAAATCAGCTGTAGAGCGAGGAGATCGAAATCCATATTGATGGTCAGAAAGTAAGTTATTAGATTCAAGATGAGAAATTAAGTGTTTGTTAATTAAAGGTTCAAAAACCTTGCTTATGATAGGAAGAAGACAAATGGGACAGTAGTTAGACAAATCAGATCGCTCTACAGAATTTTTTAAGATAGGGATAACAGATGCCGCTTTCCAGCAGGCTGGAAAACAAGACTCCGATAAGCACTTGTTGAATAGTTTTGAGAGTATAGATGACAGCTCCGGAGAACACTTCTGCAAGACAATAACAGGTATGTTGTCCAGGCCACAAGCTGTAGAAGAGTCTAGGCTGGAAATCACTTTAGATACAGAAGCTGGAGTGATACGAATGTCAAGCAATGGATCAATCTGTTTGTTGGCAATATCAGGTAGAACGCAACTAGTGGAATCAAGAGATGATATTGATGAAAAGTTTTTAGCAAACAATTCAGCTTTGTCTTTAGGTGAGGTGACAAAGTCTGAACCATACAAGAGAGGTGGAATTAAAGATTTGCCTTTATTTTTAATACTATTAAAGAATCTCCAGAAGTCATGAGAGCCTAACTTTTGAGATAAAATTCAAGATTTCATGACCTGAGAATAGCGGGCTTTGGCGTTAGACAAAACCTTTTTACAATGGTTTCTAGCAGTAATAAACAGAGGTCTGTTTTCTGGAGAATTGTTTTGCTGATAAATATGGAAGTAATGGTTTCGATTGGCAATCGCAGCAGCACAGTGTGACAAAAACCATGGAGGAGAGTGAGGCTTGATCTGAAATCGTCAAGAGGGAATAAAATATTTCATGCCAGCCTGAATCCACAAAGTTATGTAAGAAGAGCATTTGTCAACAGGAAGACAAAAGATTTCTACCCAAGGGCCATCACAAAGAAAATCACGGAAAGAGTCCCAGTCAGCTTTAAGGTAATTGTAAGAGGTACGATAATACGGGACTCAGGTGATAAAGAAGAATGAGGTATTAGTTTTAGAGAGATCAAACTGTGATCAGAAGCACCTAGGGGTGAATGTGGAAAAACTGAGCACTGACTAGGATCAGAAAGAAAACATGAGTCGAGTAGAGAAGGTAAATGATTTAGGTTGTCTGGAAAGCAAGTTGGAAAGTTGACAATTTGAGGTAGGGATTGAGAATAGCAAAAGTTGTGGGCTTTAAAGCCGGCAGATTCACTGACACTAGAGCCAAGCCATTCAGTGTGATAAGCATTAAAGTCACCAACAACAACAATATTGGCTGATGGATAAAGAGAGAGGGCTTGCTCAATATAATCAGAAATAACATCAAAAAGAGTGCAGTCTTGAGATGAAGGAGAGCGATATAGAACAAAGAGAATGGCGATAAGTGAAGTGGTGCTAAACGAAAGCATGTAAAAGTATAGTCTGCAGATTCAAACCTAGTTTCTCGACAAATGGGTGAATTCTTACGAATGTAAATGCCCAGGCGAAGCATGTGACTATTGGAGTCTTTATGAATTAAAGGAAGATAACCATCAACACTAAGAGTCTCACAAAGAGCAAGTAGGTCTGGTAAATTTACAAGAGATAAGACTCAACAGAAGAAATGTGACTTCGAAGACCACAAATATTAGTGAATGATAGGTTTAGAGAACTTGGTGATGATTATGGTTTTTTGTGTTTTATAGTTTTTGGTACTTTATTCATTTTTAAATTTGTTGAAAAACTTGACTCAAATCATAGATAGTACTCAGAACACTGTTTAATAGCCCAAGCAATTGCCTCATTGCTATTAATAAACCCTAAGCCATAACAAAGGGCTCCAAATGCGGCCTCTGCAATGCACACAAAAAGTACAAACAGGGATACCATCCATGCGCAACATGGCACTGTTAATACTTTGGTTCTTTTCAGCTGTTGATGGAATCAGCCTCTCTGAGAGCTACCACAGAGTTCTGGAAACCTGACTACCAGTCAGCCTTAGAACCTCAAAGCTGAGTTTTAGAGCTGTACCCGCATTAGGAGATAATAGTCACAAAATTAGAGACACAAGCAAAACCCATATACTAAGTCAAGAAGATCCAGCATTCTAACATTAAATGAAATATATTTTAAATGGGTTAAAATTTAGTAAGTACTATATTTTAACCCATTTAAAAATTTACTGTTAGTGCATGCAAATCATTTTCAAAAGAAGTCAAATAATTAAATTATTAACTTTAACTATTATTACCTTTTTTTTGGAGATAAACCTGGATGGCAAGCAAGATATTTCTCCTAGTCTTAAGATATTATCTCCTATATTTCTCCTAGTTGCAAGGCATTTTTCACAAATATCGAATATCGAATTTTTTTATTCTTAGTCTAAAATTTTGATCCTATTGTATTTTAAAATAACTTAATGTTGATTTTTATTTTATAAAAATGTGTTTTTTTATGTCTTAGTTTATGTTTCTTAGTTTTGGCATTTTTTAAAAACATGCATAGCCTATTTTTTTTTTAAATTGATGTATTTCTAAAAAGAATGCATCTATTTGTAAATTGGAAAGAAAGTTCAAGCTTAGCAAATAATTTTTTTTAAACAAATATATACAGGTTGATTAATAGAATAATGAAAATAATTTTTTACTTCTACCTAATATTTTTAACTTTTGTGAAAAGTTTCTTGGAAATGGGAGTCATTTGTATTGTTTGATTGTTGACCAAACAACAACTATTGTTTAGTTAATAAAAAAACAATAGTTTTAAATAAAAGTTAGTGTGCAACTATTTTTTTATGTATTTTATTTTCCTAAAAAAATAACAAGCAAAAAGAAATAATGAACTAAAAGTTTGCCAATAACTTGAATAAATTTTTAAACCCTCTGAAGTATCTTTCATTGTTGTGTTTAAATAGAACTTTAACCGACTCTTTCTGCTTTTCACAAAATTTATTTTTAAATTGTAAAAAATATATTGAATTTTTTTCTGACATCTTACCACTCTGGCAGTCCCTAAATATATCTGGGTGCCAAATGTGTCACTTTTTTTTATCTATTTGGTATTTTTTTGTATTATGTGATTATTTTGAAGAGACAAGAAACAATAGTTATATCAATGAATAATAAAAGTATAATAAATCAACTTTAAATAACTCTAACTCTAAGTGAGTTTTTTTAAACTTAACCCCTTCTTGCTTTTAAATCTATGTATAAAAGTACCTGAAAATATTTGTACCCATTTTTTTTTTTGAATATATTTGGGTGCTCCAAGAAGTCTTATCACAGAGCACCTCAAAATAATATTTTTAAGAATATTGTGTAAACAATATATGAATTTAAGAATAGATTGCACAATGGTACTTCTCCTGACACTAGAACTTTTGACTCGCTACTATGGCCCCCACATTCTGGAACGGTGTTTCATGCTGGAGCTTTCTGTGGACCCCTCTTTAATGGTTTTGCAAACAAAATTTTTTTTTCTCTTTTGCAGATAAAAAAAAGGAGAAAACCGTAAAAAGCATTTTAAATTTGTTATTTAAAAAAACCTCTTTTACTTTCAAAATCTAATTTGTATTTATTTTGGGACTTTATTTTAAAAAGGATTAAAATGGTTTTACAGTTACAACTCACGTTATCAGTTTTTCAAAATTGATTCAACTTAATGAGACAGGAAGGTTATAAAGATTTATTCACTTAAAGATTAAAGTGCTTAACATCACATTTATCATGAAATGGTAATATTAGGCCCCCTTTTAACAAAACATTAACTCCTTAAATTAAAAACCACAAAAATTACCAAGCTTGATCTGATTAAATTCAACAAAACAAGGTAGAAATCTTATTTTGTTATCAATTTTTATTTATGAAAACATTATTTGCATTATTTATCACAAAATATGTTTAAAATATTATTTTAAACAAGAAATTACACTGACAGTTTACCATGAGCTATTTTTATTGTTCTTGGTTCCATGGAGACTAAAATCAAAAATCAAGATGTATAAAAATAAGGCTGTTTAAATGATAAAATGATATTAAAGAAATGTTTTAGGATTTATTTGAAAGAGAATATATTAAATAGTATTAATAATTTAAAAAAATATAAACATAACAATTGACATTTTCAAATTTTTTCTAAAGCAAACTTTTCGATGATATCACTAAAATCAACTCGCTTAGCTAAATTCAACTCGCTTAGCTAAAAACGGTTTAAGTGATTTAAGTTTTTCTTAACAGATTATGCTTCTTTGCCATATTTTCAATGAAGCTGCCAGTTTCTAAAAGATCTTTTAGCTGATACAGTTACTGTAGTTGTACAAAACATTGCCAGAGAAATGTTGTTCAAAGTCCCTTGAAATTGTTTGTTATAAAATGGATTTAGAAGGCAAATAGAAAAGTTTTTCATCCCAAAACACTTTTGTTAATACTTTGGAAATAAAGTTTTCATTAAGTAAATACATACAAAAAAGATCTATCATCTAACAGATCTTTTTTGTATACATTTACAAGTTTAGTTGCTTTTGAATTAAGGTCTTTAAACTCAAATTTCAAAACGAGCGAGATAAATCACATATTGCATTAGATTTTAAAATTGTGTGCTCAAATCTTTGATTATAAAATCCAACTCCTGGTAAACTACAGATGATTTGAAAGCTTGATCTGTTTCAGAAGAGCAATTTCTTTTGTAGGAATGCATTTATTCCAATAACTTCTGTAACAACTTTTGCCTCTTGAATAATACTTTTCCTTGTGTCACGTATGTGAGATATCTCTTTTACTAAACCTGGATAAGGGCTGTTTTAACATCAAGTGATATCTCTTTGCTCTGTATGATAATGTTTTTATTGTTGATAGTTGCTAGTATTTTGTGCCAAAAAATTGTCATAAGTAGACCATTATAAGATGTGAAGTATTTTTTTAAGCCTTTAGCTATTTTTTGTTTAAAGGTATTAGTGTTTAAACAGTTCCCTGAAGAATATCATCTAGCACAAAGAATGTGCTGATAATATTTGACAGTTGGTCAAATGACCTGAATTCTTTCACTCTATCTTGTTTCTGAAAGACTTTTAAGAGATAATCGTATGTGCTTTTTCAGCATTTCCTATCTTGTGAGACTGAGAAAACCAGTAGAAGCTTTCTACGGTTTAAAAAAATGTTATTACATTTTATGACTTATTATTTAATGACTTTAATTATATTATGACTAATATTATAATTTATGACTATAATTTATTTAACATTAAGGGATAAATCTGAAAGGTTACAGACCAAATTTCGTTTACCGGTAACCAAGTAAAAACTATGAGAAAATGTGAGAAAAAACAGAAAATTATATTTTTTTAAATTAAATACAAATACAAATGTTAAGTGTGTAAGTTGTGCACGCACTAGTGTGCATGCATGTGTGTGAATTAATACATACATACTGTGTGGGTCTGTTTATATTTCTGCTGGGCCTAGAGCACCACCTGCCCATCCCCTTGTGGGGGCCATGCTTGCTACCTATATTATTGCAAAGGAAGAGGAATATTATTTTTTAATGTCATGTGTTGAAATAAATGTTTCTTTTTTTAATTCTTTATTTGTTCAAAAAGCTTTGCACATGCTATATATTTTTTAAGTTGGATGAATTATTTGATTACTGTAAACACAAGTTTCAAATTCATTAAGGTTTTTTTTTTATTTTTTATTTTTTTTAAATTTTATTAAATGTAAAAGTTTATTAAAAACTAGATCTATGTGAAAAATTTCATACATAATAAAACCAATAATACAAAAAGTTATTTAATAATTTTGGCATGATATTAAAATTGATTGTACCAAAGTTTCCATCTTCTTGACAAAGTTATATTATTACTTTTTTTTATAAAATATTTGATCATTTTAGATTAAAAATTTTTAAAAATTTTAATTGTTTTCTTCCAAATACAATTTTAAAGTTTTTTAGATGTTTAACAGTTCATAAATAATTATGTGTTAAAAGAATTTTTTTTTTTTCTTCAGGCAAGTTAGATAAACCAATAATATTACTTATGAAATAATAGTATATTTTTATTCAAGGCTAATAGAAGTCTTCACCAAGCTACTCAAAAACAGAGATATGATCGTCTTCAAGTGTTATTAGATCGTTCTCAGCTCTATGCAACATATTTATTGAATAGAATAAATAAGCGTGCTGAAGCCAATCTTAAAAGAAGCGAAAAAAACAAAACTAAAGAATCCAACAATACTGCAAATGACAGTAATGAAAAGGTAGTAAACATTTTAAATTTGTTTAAAAAAACAATTTTCTTCATTTTTTAAAACAAATATTTTCTAGGATAAAAAAGTTAAAAGAAAAAGGAAAAGAGAAGAACCTGAAAACATTGAAAATTATATTGATAAATCTGTGAGTTCTTCAATTTTGTTTAATTTTTAAATATATATTTTTATATGAATATCAACAATTCAATAACAATAAAAATCAACAAAAGATAACAATCCTTAATGTTTTTACTGATAACAATTTTATACTAATAATACTGATTAATATTAACAATTCAATAACAATAAAATCACCAAAAAAAGCAATCCTCAATTTTTTACTGATAACAATTTCATCTTGATTATATTTAAAGTACTATTTTTTTTATTAGGAGTTAGAAGAGCGGGTCAAAAAACAAAAATTAGAAGTTTCTATTGAGAAAAATCATTCTGAAAAAGTAACTCATTCTTTTATTTATTATTGTTTTGTTGTTGAAAACATTTTTAATAAAATAAAAATTCATGTATTAATTTATTCTTGCAAACTTAGTTTTACATTGTACTGATATATTATATATCGTACGATACACACATTGTACTTGCAAACTTAAATTAGCTTACTTTAATATTGAAAATGCTAACTTTAATCTAAACAGTTTTTAGATTCAGAGAAGTGATATTAAATTGAAGGATAGCGAATCATACTAAAATCATTATCTCTATGTAGATAGTGCTTTTACAGACCTAAATCCTTATAGCAGATGGCTATTTCAGTATGATGTCATTAGATTGATTTAATATCCAGTAGCAGCCTGACAAACTTAAGTGGCCTGGAAAAAGTTAGATGGCTGGTTTTAAAATTAGTTTTTTTTAAAACTGTTTTAAAAAGCGTAAAAAGTTTAAAAACTTTAAAAAAAAATTTTTTTTTAATAATTGATAGACTGCCTGCTCCAACCAAATTCTCAGTTAATGTAGCAGCATTTCCTTTTGGAAGCAGGCTATTAGATAGTCAATGTAGCAGCAATCCCTTGTAGCAACAAGCTATAAGATTGTTGATTTGGTAATGCTCCCTTGTAGCAGCAGGTTATAAAATAGTCAATGCAGCAACACATCGTGCTTAGTTTACAGTAAATACAATAAAAACATTTAGAATTTACAATAAAAACATTTAGAATGTTTTTATTTAAAAAGATAAAAATAAAAACATTTAATATATTTTTAAAAACACTTTTGTCTTTTAATTATTTATTTGTATATATATATGCGTGCGTGCGTGCGTGTGTGTGTGTGTGTGTGTGTATATATGTGTGTGTGTATATATATATGTGTGTATATATATATGTGTGTGTGTATATGTACACACACACACACACCTATAGTAAAAATCTTAAATTTACTGTTTATGGTAAAAAAACAGCTCTTAACTACTCTGATATGTAGCAAGACAAAATTAAGTACAGACTATATAAAAATGCATTAATTTAATTGAGGAAACAAATTAAATTGATCGTTTTTTAAAAAACCACAAAAACGCAAATCAAAAGGCTAGAATGTTTTTATACAGAATGTATTTATTTAAAATAAAGAAAAATTAAAACATTCTGAATGTTTTTATTTTTACTTTTTTGTTGTAGATCATTTGCAAAGTGTTGCTGCATTGACTATCTTATAGCCTGCTACAAGGGAGTGCTGCTACAACGACTATTTTATAGCCTGCTGCTACATAGAAGTGCTGCTAGATTGACTTAGGGTTTGGTTTGGATAGGCAGTCTATTAAATAATTAAGTCTTTAAAATAAATTTAAAAAAAAAAATGTGTTAAATTATGTGTACATATATATGTATATGTAGTGTTAAAAACTTTTTAAATAGTATTTTTTTCATCTCTTTATGGATTGAGTGGTAATAAAGGTATTGAATCAACATCCGTTATTCTATGATTGTATTTAGTGTTAATTCAGTCCACAGAATATTTTATTTAAGGCCGAGAGGCTACTACATTCAAGGAGACTACTCAAATAAATCAGATGCAAAGTTTAGTACATGTTTTTGTTTAATAACTAACCAATCACTGTTTCTTTTGCAACACCAAATTAGTATGGTTTTTTTTCACAAGTAGGTGACAAAAATAATGCACAAATCAGATCAATTTGATAAAATAAACAAAAACGACAACAAAGTAAGAACCAAATTTCAAAAGGAGTAATGAAAACTAATTGAACTAAGGTGCTGAGCCTCTTCAAATATTTATAGTATATTTGTTTTAAAGTAAGCTAAACTTTTGAATTTAATGAAGATTTATGGTTACTTATGTGTCCTGTTTTGTTTCAGGTATAATTTAGCGATAAAATTACTGTTGACTATGATTTGTGTATAAGCTCTTTCTTCCTTAAATAAATCTGTGTTTATTCTGAACATCTGTTCATTTTTCTTTGTTTTTATTACTTATATTCCTTTATATAAAAAGTTTTTCAATAGAAATGTTCCATATTGCTCTTTGGGCTTTCATTGCTCATTCTAGTTCAAGCATCGCAGATTACCTGCATCAAATATAACATAACAAAAATAAAATAAATTTGTGTTTATTCTGGACATCTGTTCGTTTTTTTTTTTTTTTGTTTTCTTTTCTATTAATTACTTATCCTTTATATAAAAAGTTTTTTCAATAAAAATGTTTGATATTTTTCTGTGGGCTTTCAATGCTCAGTTTAGTTCAAGCACTACAGGTTATCTGCATTAAATGTATATATACACATACACATGCACACACACATAAAAAAAACAACAGGTTAAACTCTAATGTGTATGATACTGTACTACTCTATGGTGCTAGCGAAATCTTTTTTGTAGAAAGAAAAATGTATATGTATTCAAATATTAAAAATTATAAGAATAAAAATGTTGCACTTCAGTAAATACTGCTCCTGTCTGATCCAGACATGAATGCTAAGAGGTAAAGTGAGTTCATAGAATGCAATGATGAGAGTATACTTTTGAAAGGGTAATGTTGACTCTGACTGAGAAATAAACTAATCTTCTCTCTGAGCATTTTAGCTAGGTAATCTCAAAATATATAAGCTTTAAAAATATTTTTATTCTTAATGTTAAAAAATTTCTTTCAACATTTTCAAAAGATTTATTTTACAATGAAAATTTCTGAAATATTAAAAATAGAAATAATAATGGACAAAAATATGCATGATAAATCAATAAGATTAGTTACAGTAATTGCTGAACGAATAGCAAATTATTATAGCCCAAATCAAAATAAAATATAGTGGCAGTTCGAATAGGTAAGTTTGTAGTATAATTAGAATTTTCAATAATTAAAGGTTTTCCCATTTGTTTTTCCGTATAATGTGAAGTGCTACTTTTGCATTTAGTTTGTGTTTGGTTACAGCAGTAACTGAAATCTCGATGGAATCACATTTAGTTAGATTTTTGCATTTAATAGATAAATTTAAATGTTTATATACATGGTATTGTTTATCACTTTTAAAATGCTCATTTATCCTAGTTTCTTCAATATTTATGTAGTAAGCACAAAAAAAGTTTGTAGAGAACATAAGATTGAAGTAGCTATGGAAATGATCCTGTCATGCATAATCTGGTATTTTATTTGTAATTAATAATAATTTTGATAGAACATCTTTAAAATATTTATAAACAATTGTTTTAAATTTTTTTTTGGTACAATAAAAGTTCAAATGAATGATGCTCAAAGAATCTTATTTTAAAAGCATTAAGAATGTTTGAATGGTTTCATTTTCTTAATAATATATGATAATTCACAGTCAATTTTTTGTGCAAAATTATTTTGCAAAATAAACAAGGTTCTTTATGTCTTTGCCAAATCTCAGCCAAAAAAAAAATTTAATTTTTCAAAAAATGCATATAAAAAGTCAATTGGATCTTCCTTTTGTTTAGCCATAGTGAAATTTAAGTTATTAAGTTTAAGGTGTTTATGATAATACATACATACATACATACATACATGCATACATACATACATACATACATACATACATACATACATACATACATACATACATACATACATACAAACATTTCAGTCTGGCTGAAACATGAGACAGACTTAGTCTTTATTAATAATCGCTTTAACCCAAATAGAATTTTTGATGTGTATATATGAAAATTGAGTGTTTTTATGAAAAGATGTTCATTATTCTTAAAAAAAATTCTTGTTTGTAACAAAACATCTCATTTTATTTCTTGTTGGTCAAACTGTCTGTTTTATTTTTTGAAATATTTTTCTGTTAAATACTCAATAAAAAAGATTTCTTTGAATATATGAAAATATTATCTAATAAGAAGTTTTTTTTTAAATATTTTTTCATGTATTTCATGAATTTTAGAAATGCTATGATGAGAGTATTCTTTCGAAAGAGTAACTCATGTTGACTCTAGATGAGAAGTCAACTAATCTTCTCTCTGAGCATTTAAAAAATTGTTTGTCTTTGACAGTAGACCTCCATTAGGTCAATAACAAAATTATTTGTCTTTGTGTATCACAGTGGTTTATCTCTTAGCAAGAATATTTCTTAGCTACAATAGAATTAAGCTTGTGATACATCTGTTAATATAATTAAGCATTTTATAAAATTGTAAAAAAGAATTCTAATATAATCTGTGATTACCTTTTGATTAACATTTTTATGAAAAAGCTGTTTTGCAAAATTTCTTTTGTTTTGTTACTGCTTTTTTCAGTGGAATTTGAATAATCTCATTTTATTCCTGTTTTTACTTTCAGTTATGAAGTTTCAGTTTTTCTAACTCCAGGTTCAGTTTATCAAGTTATGACACATGAATCCATACAGACATCTACCTCCATAAAATGATTAATGATTTAAAGTAAAACATAATCTATAAATAGAACTAACATTTAAGCATACAATGGGACTTTTTATTTGGCCATGTTAAACGCCATAGTCCTTAGTTTTCCTCAAAACAGTGACTTTCTCTTGAAGCAAACATTTGCTTCAAGAGAAAGTCACTGCTTCATCAATCATTTGCTGTATAGACTTATTATCCCTTCTTATAATAAAACTACCTTGAGCAGTTTGTATTTGGTTACATTTTACTTTTAAAATATTTCCAAATACAACTATGAGACCTTGATAATTATGTTTTACAGTAATTCCATCTTCCACTTTCATTTTTAATTTTATGTATGGCCTTTTTTAGTGTCTTTTCTGATGCCTTATTAAGATGTTCTATAGTTTTATTTCTACTTTTCTTTATCTTAAATCTTACAAAAATAAAAAATATACTTGTTAACAATTAAAATGAACAAAAATATATTGTTCACCAAATAAAAGCATATAAAATGAAAAGTTGATCAAATAAAAAACATGCATGGGACGTAAGAATGGGATAAAAATATTATTGCTAATGTATAAACATAATATGGTTAGTGGTTAAGTGATGAACTTCTCCGTAGAGTCGTGTCTTTTATTACTCACATTTCAAGAAGAATCAGCGCTAATAACTAGTTTATTCCATCAGATAAACGTCATCATGTCATTGTCACTTGTGCTTTCCCCATTAACTAGTTAATGTCTATTATTCCTAACATCTAAGTTAACAATCTTAACTGATAGAAATTATGGACATGAACTAGTAAAAAATTTTGGTATAAATTTTTAGTTTTCCTTTTTAGTCTCCTTTCTGATGTCTTTTTTAGTGCCCTAAATTTAATTATATTGGGAATATTTTTAATGAATAGAACTTAAATGTTTGATCTAAAAGCATGTTAATGTCTTCATATAGTTATTCTAAACTTTTTTTTGCATCCTCTTTAGCGAAATAGAGCTATTAAATGTTATGGGAGTATGTGGTAGTGGTCTTGTCAAATAGTTAGACCTACAAAAATCTCGACTTACTAAGTTGTTCTACAAGAAGAACATCTACTAAAAAGTGGAACTAATTTTCAGATTACCTACTGAGTCCTAAATTGTTTTCAACCAATTATAGTCTTTTTTATTTTCAACCGATTTATGACTTTTTTGTTTTCAACCTATTTATTTTCAGACCTATTTTATAGATTTTCTATTTCAACCGATTTGAGATAATTTAATTTTCAACCGATTATCTGGTCTGTGTTTTTAATGTTTTTATTTTATTTTTTTAAAGTCAATAAGTTTTCCATCATTCATCGAACATCAATAAGTTTTCCAAGCATTCATCAAACCTTATTCTGTTATTCGATTATCTGGTCTGTGTTTTTAATGTTTTTTTTTAATTTTTTTAAATTCAATAAGTCAATAAGTTTTCCAAGCATTCATCGAACATCAATAAGTTTTCCAAGCATTCATCAAACCTCCGATTCTGATAACGGAGTTTCAACCACTGCGCCAAGACTCATCAAATTAGGCTCGTATTCAAATCAACAACAAAATATACAAAATACATATCGGAAAGACGTAGTTATAAAATTGAACATACAGTAGGATAAATATTCAGTAGGTCAAAAATACAGTAGGTCAATGATTTAGTAGGTTGGAAAATTAGTAGTAAATGTTTTAATTAGGTGTAAATATAAAAATTAAAAATTGTCGGTTAAATATCAAAAACGTCATAATCTACGATTTACAAAATTTTAAAATTAGGCCTTGTTTGTCAAGGTTCGTGTTTCAGAGTTATAGAGTTAAAAGAGGGTTGTAACTACAATTAAAATAGTCTCCTGGACTGTAGTAGCCTTCTCCGCCTTCAGGTAAATTAATATTTGAAAAAAAGAAACTTTTAACAGATAGTTCATTGAAAAATTAATCTAAATCCTGTATTGTTACCATGCATCATAATCTATGGTTATCCTTTTTTAGTGTCTTTTCATATATTTTTGTGTCCTAAAGTCATTTTAAGAGTGTTTTTGTTTTGTTTTATTTGTTAATGAACTTTATATTTTCAGCTATAAACATTTATTATTACCATAAATTAATTTCACTGACCACAAAAAAATATCATGACTATATATAATTTTTACAGACTATATATAATTATAAAAATATGATGACTATATATAATTTTTACAAATATATGATCATGATACATGTTTTGCATAAAACATGTATCATGATCATATATTTTTTTCACAGGCTAAAGCCAAAAAAAGATTTTCTAGGTAGTGTCAATTGACCACAAATATGTTAAATATACTGAGGTTCGGTCCTAAGCATTGTTCCTAAGCATCCTAAGCATTATTCTCTTCATCGTCATTGTTGATGGTTAAGAGTTTAGAATTTGATTGTTCGTTCAACAATTTATAGTTTATAGAGTTGTTCGTTAAGTTGCTTTTAGATTTAAATGCATATATATATATATATATATATATATATATATATATATATATATATATATATATATATATATATATATATATATAAATACAGTACCTACTCAAATTATTAGACTCAAAAAAAAAATTCAAGATTTTGTTACTTTTTTGGATTTTCTTTTTAGGTAGGGGTTATTGCTGTTTACTTTTTATTGTTTATATGTAATATAACTTCCTGTCATTCATTTTTTGTTTTAGATTAGAAACATTTATGAAATATATATACTTTTAAACAATATTTTCAACTTTATAAAAGGTATAGTAAATTTTAATAAAATAAAATTAAAAATATTCAGTTGTTTTTATATTATATATATATATTTGCATTTAAATCTAAAAACAACTTAACGAACAACTATAAACTATAAGTTGTAATAATTGTAATAAATATAATTAACTAGTAGTGTATCAATCAATTATATTGAACACAACTATTTTGTATAAAAATTTATCTGCTATTTATAGATAAAATATTTACCAGACCAAATTCATACCACTACAAACATGGAAAATATTCATTATAATTTAGGTTTAAAAGTTAAATGTGGATTGCAACCAAAGCTCAAAAATACTTTGTATTATTTACACAAAATTTTTTTTTTATCTTTTACTCATTTTAATAAAACACAAATCAACTTATATTATTTTACTTCAGAATTGTCCGAAACGAGTAGATACATTTTGTCGAAAAATTAATGGGCAGAAAGTATCAGATCGCCAGCCAAAACTGTTAACTGGTGGTGTAATGCGCGAATACCAGTTAGATGGTATGGAATGGTTACAGGGTTTGTTTGAAAATGGAATTAATGGTATTTTGGCTGATGAAATGGGTCTTGGAAAGACAATACAATCCATTGCATTGATCTTATCTCTTATAGAGCAGAATGTTATAGGTCCATTCATAATTGCTGCACCTCTTTCTACTTTACCAAATTGGATGGCAGAGTTCAACAAATTTGCTCCTGAGGTATTGGACATATATATTAAGTATTTTTTAGTTTATTATTGCTTTAAAAAAGGCCAGTTTTTTATTTTTTTATCAGTTTATGTTTGTTTATCTTCATGCAAATATTAGAAAAATGAATATTATTTTAAACAAAATTATGTAAAGCCATTCATTTATTAAATAAACATATTTATTCTTTTTTATTTTGTTTTTATGCTTGACACCATCTTATTTAATCTCTTCACAATAATACCCCATTCATACTGATGGTAGTTCACATTTTATTTTAAAAGTGTGTTAAATTGTTATTGTAAATGCTGTATCAAACAACATTAAAATAATACTGTGAAGTTGTTTTATCAGTATGAAAAGCTTGTGGTAATATAAAACAATTTTGCTATGTTGTTTTATTGCTGTTTTATACAATTTATAACATTAAAATCATAAAACTAGTTTAAAATAAATCATTTTTTATTGTCAGTATGAACAGGATATAAGTTTTAGATTTTAAGAACCTATATTAAGATGAAGAAAAAAATGTTTTGAAATACTATTCTACTTTTCTCCTTCTAAAATTAAAAATTCATAGTGTGACTTGTAAAAATATGAATGCAAAACCTAAAAAGTTTGTTCAACAATTTAATTTAGATTTTTACTAAACTGTTGAAATAATTTCGAGATAGTAGTAGTAAGTCATTTTAAAAAATAATGGTTGCTATGGTTGCTAAATATGGTTGCTTTATGAAGTAGAATAAAAAAATTTTTAATGCAAAAAGTGGAAGTTTTTGCATTAAAAAGTGTAATAAAATTTGATATTAAAAAGAATTATTTATTGATATTTTTAAATTATTTTAATTTTACTCTTATACAAGATCTCATTAAAACAATATGTGTACATATATATTCATGTGTGTGTGTTTTATACATATATATTTATGTGTGTGTACATATATATTTACGTGTGTTTTATACTAGTGTCAATTTAAGTCTTACAAAAAACTCTTTATCTATTTATTTTTTGTATCTTTGATCCACAGGGTAACCTGCCCCATAACACTAACCTTAATAGCCCCTACTTATTCAAATTAGAGCGCAATAAATCGAAAATCCAAAAATTTGATCAGAAAACATTACTTAAAAGTATAAGCCAACTTAACATCTTTAATAATTGAAAAAAAAAAAAGTAGTTTATAAAATTAACAACTACTTTTCATTTTAAGCTATGACAAAGTATTCAAAACTTTGCATTACGAATAATTATTAGTCTTTTTTTTTTGTTATTGTTATATAGTTATTATTTTATTATTATTGTTATATAGTTATTATTTTTTTATTATTATACTTTGTTGATAATTATATTAATGATAATTATTTTTTTACTATTAAATTATTATATTATCTAATTATTAGTTTACTTTTTTAAGTATTATTTAAAATGCCTTACGAGACTAAAAGCTAGGGCGTATTTATTTGAAGAAGAAAAACTGATAAAAAAACTTAACTCAGATAACCTTTGCAACAAATAAAGAATTCTAAACTTTCAATTCAAGAGATCTAGAGACAGATTATTTCCGTTCAAAAAGTTTATTGGTTATACTGTTAAACCAAATAAAATGTTCTGACCTTGTCAAATGTCCTTGTGAAAATGTTCTAGCCTTGTTAGTTGCTCTAACAATTGTATTCTTTTTGCAGTTAAAAAACCTTGGTTAAATGGAGGTTATATAGATGGATTACTCAATGAAAAATCTTTAAGGCAGGAATTATAATTTCTGTACTTTTTGAACTCTCTTGTTAAAGAGCTAGTAGATATTTGATTAAAGATTTTTGAACTCTCTTGTTAAAGAGCTAGTAGATATTTAAGGTTGCGTTTTGAAAACCAATCTTGATCATTTTGATCAATTTGATTAATCATCTGATCATTTTTTTATTTTTTTTTATTTTTATCATTACGTGTGGGTTTGCAGCATTTGAAATAACTAAAAGGTGGTTTGTCTGATTAACTTTTGATTAAATGAAAAAAATTTCTTAGTACCAAACAACAAAACAAATGTTGCAGCAGTATTTCAGTTGCCATGTTGCTAATATGTGGTATATGGTGAATTGTTGTAAATATGTCATTTTTATTTTTAATTTCATTAAATTTATTATTTTTATATCATAATCTTTGTAGTGATCACTTGTTTAATTGAAAGTTGGAAGACATTAAAAAAACTAAAACTAAGGACTCAGAGGTAGCAGAGAAATTGTGGGAAGAATTCAAGAAAAAGGGGATGCAAGTTCTTTGATTTAAAAAAGATAATATTAAAGAATATAAAAGAACAAGCTTAAAAGATATCTATTAGAAAAAATGCTGAAAATTACAAGCAATATGTTGAAGTTGCAACCAATTGGGGAGAGTGGGCACCATGAAACATTGTAATTGTGGAGGCATCTTAAGAGTTGTGACAATCACTTTTATATGGTGAAACAGTTACTACTAGAGCTATGTTTTAAGAAAATAAATTATATCATTTGATATCATTGCCTGCAAGGCCTGAAAGGGTCAATTTTTGTGTTTTTTTTTTTTATGACAGTAATTTTTTAGTTTTTAAAGTTGCTAAGTTTTAAGGTATGTTATTAAATCTGTCTACCAGTAAGTAACATTTTGTAAACTGCAATCCATATGCTCTTGACTTCATTAATCAAAACTATTTAAAAAATAAATTGATTCTAAAAATAAAGCAATTGTTTGCTATTAGCAAGTATGGGGAAGCTTGATGTAGCATTTGTTATGGACCCTAAAACTGTAGAATAGTACTTCATTGTGTCATAAACAGTTCTAAAAGTTATTTCTTTTAATATTTGCAATCAGTTTTTAAGAGATTTATGTAAATATAATACTAAGAAATCCAATTTTGATACAGAGACATTATTCATTGACACTAAAGAATGACATTTGAAACGATATATTTTCTGGATTTCTAAAATGTGATTTGGACCATTGGATGGATTATTTGAATTATAATTGTTAATTTGTTTGTCTTTCAAGTAAAAATCTTTTCTCTGAGTTTTATACTTTTTATTTACTTTTTAAATGATGCTCATAGTTAGTATCAAGGTACCCCTTAGATCAGGTACCTTGATATAAATTCTAATTTTACTTTAATTGTCTTACAAGTCAACTTGTTTTTCCACGCAGCAGCCTTGTTTGTCAAGGTTTGTATTTCGGAGTTATAGAGTTGAGAGAGTGTTATAACCACAATTAAATAGCCTCCTCGTCTGTAGTGGCCTTCTGGGCTTTGGGGAGGTGAATTAACAAAAAAAAAAAAAAGTTTAACCTGTTATATTTTGAATTTAATAAATTTAATCTTTAAGATATAAATTTTATCTACAAATTAAACTAACTACATTTAAAAAAAAGACATAAGGCATAAAAAAAATGTTATGAAGCAAAAACCAAATTGTATCATGGTGCCCCACTCTCCCCTAAAGCTATATTTCCTATAATAGCACATTTTGATGGAGAATTTATAGAAAATTAGCAGAAGGTTAAAAATCAAAAAGAGATAGATTTGCCTCAGTAAATCTTGATGGGGAAGTAAAGCTTCTTGGCATTCCAGCTATTGATCATGATACTCGACAAGCTCAATTTGATTTAGGCAAAATACTGGAAGAATATGCAATGATGTGAAAGGTTTATGTTTTTATACAACTGCTACAAATATGGAAGTCAAGTTTAGTCATAAACAAAACTCAATTTTACTAGAACTTGCCGGATACATATTTATGAATTACTTCTCAAACGCTTTGTTGCTTCTCAAATACTTTGTTTCTTGTATCTCAAACACTTAGTTTGCTTCTCAAACTCTTCTGTGAAAAACTTAGTAGTATATAGGGTGTTATAAATTAACGATAAAGGGTGCATGTCTCGTGCAAGTTATATCCAAGGTTATCTATTATTTAAAGATTCAAATATTGAGCTTGCAGCTTTTTTTGAATTGACTAATAATCAAAAGGAAGAAGTGCAGGCGATGGTTAATTTTATATCAATTTTTTATTCCAACTGGTTTTAAAGGACTTCTTTACTTTATGCTGTGCCAAGATATAAAATCTATTGGCAAATAAAAAATAAAGAATACGTAGAACAACATGTTCAGCATTCTGAAATTTTTTTAAATTGAAATGATGCCACGATGGTTTCATGGAATTGCATTTATGGATGATGAAACTTTGATTCCACTTGATAAAACTTTGATTCCACTTGCTCCTCTATACCAAAGTATTTCTGTTACAGAGAGAGCAGATGTTGCAAAAAACGCTCTTCTTAAATCCAGTTCTAGAGTTGTTCAGGCATTTAAAGAATTCATTCAGAGGGTTAAAAGTTCTTAACTTTGAGCTAGAACAACCACCAAGTATTGCATAGTTATTGGGAGAAAAGTCTTGGTTTATATTTAGTTTGTTAAAACCTCACTAAACTAAATGTTAAACTTTTGTTAAACAGCCTTGCACTACTATGGGAGTATGTTGACCAGTTGGAGACTTTTTCCCAATTATGTCATCAACCTTGCATTAGTTAATAGCATTATCTGAATGACCTATTAAAGTTGTATCAGACTTTGTAAATAATTTTAACAATGAATTAATTGTCAGGATCTACTACTTGCTGTTCATCAAAGGAGAGAAAACCAAAAACCAAGGAAGATTTGCAATTAACATATAAAGCAATTGCAAAGTAAATAATATAATTTTGTATTGATAATATTTATCAACAAAATACAACAAGAATCATTTAAAGTTGAAGATCTTCCATATACTTGCTTACCTTAATGCAACAAAACTAATAACTACAATACCCCCTGCAACCACATTGCAGTAAGCTCAATAGCAACAACACCCCCTGCAACCACATTGCAGTAAGCTCAATAACAACAACACCCCCTGCAACCACATTGCAGTAAGCTAAATAACAACAATACCCCCTGCAACCACATTGCAGTAAGCTCAATATGTCTTTTTATCTTTAAAAAAACAAAAAAAGTTAAAAATTATTATTAAAAAAAATAATTATTATTAAGTTACTGAGGTTAGTGTCAAGCTCAGGTTACCACATCAGATTATTTTTCTAAGGACCTATATAAGACCTCTCTATTATAAAAACTATCCAGGCATAAGTTTGTTCCATATCTGGAAACAGTTTATTAAGAAATCAAAAATGTTTTTCATACACCATTTAATAATTAAATTTTGTGAGCAAAAATCCTACTTTTTCTATTAGTTTCTAAAAATTCTGTAGACTAATTTCCTAATTTTTACAACATGTTTTTTTTTTTGTGATTAATATTCAATTCAATATGTAACATTTAAAAGAATAAAAAAATTTATAGAATAAATTTTAAAATACTCGCCAGGCATTTGATACACCCAACTTATTTGGCCAAAAAACAAGCTAGTAAAAAAATTATCAAAAATAATTTAATATTGGCTGAAACTTATTTATATATAAATTCAATTTATAAATCTAGGTGCAAATTCATTTTCAAAAATCGATATGACATGAAACACCCTACTGTGTGTGTGAAAGAGGGAGGGCTTGAGTAACACAGTATAAAGTAACAACCAAGATTTAGGGTAATTCTGTATTAGTATATCCTGCTCACATCTAAAATGCTTTAATCTAGATGCAGACAAAAAAAAAAAAAAGAAGAATGAAAACAAAAAAGATTTAATAAAATTTTTTGCCTTCGTTTTGTTGTTCTTCTTTGTTGCAGATACTGCATGTTTAAACACTCATTTAATGTACCTAAACCTCTGTAGATTTGTATATCATTAGTTTAATTATTTATAACCTAATTTTAATAATATTAAATGCAGTAACTCTGACTCTAATAAAGTAGCATAATTAGTTGTCATTTAATTGATGGAAAGAATGGTTATAAAAAACTTACAAAAAAAATAATAATCAAGTTTTAGTGTGGTTTGCTAGCAAATATTTTTATTTATATCTTATCTCTTCTCTCTGTGTTTTCAAGTTTTAGTGTGGTTTGCTAGCAAATATTTTTATTTATATCTTATCTCTTCTCTCTGTGTTTTCAAGTTTTAGTGTGGTTTGTTAGCAAATATTTTTATTTATATCTTATCTCTTCTCTCTGTGTTTAATTTACAAAAAATAGAGGAAGACAAGTTGATACTGAATAAACTTTGAATGAATAAATACAATATTTTGTAATCGGTTTATTAGTTTTAAATAAGTTATTTTTTTATTCTTATAAATGAATATATGCTACATCTTCTCAACACTGCAATCTGATAAAAATCAGATTTCAGTGTTCTTTACTTACACTCATTTTTAATTGTGTTTCTTGTTCTTTGTGTAGAAATGTAAAAAAAAAAAGAATGAAAACAGGTTTTAATTTATTAAATTTTGAAAAAATGCGATATTTTGATTTATTGTAATTATTTAAATGCTTTTAAGTAAGGTAGATTTTATTCTTAGAAGTAAATATATATTAGTTATGTTTATACCATCTTTTTTGAAGAAGAGAATGCTAGTTTTGATTTTTTAACCCCAGTTTTTTGAGTAAATTTAGTTCATAATTTTATCGTTCTTCAATTCTCTCTAAATTAAGTAATAAGTGCTTGACTGAATCTTGTATTTTTTGCATGCTGGAAAGTGGCATCTATGGTTTTAATTTTTTTTAAAATCTCAAAAAAAAATTCCTCTGACTCTTCCAACTATCCTCCAATCAACTATCCTCTTCTCTTTATTATTAGCTAGGTATTAGACTAGCTTCATGTGATGTATCTGGCAAATGATGTGATCTTTTGGGATCTTTTTATTAGTTCTATTAGCTCAGCTGGCATTTATTAATAAGTATAAATACTTAGCTGTACTTGCACCATTACTAATGATAATTTAGTGAAATACTCATAGACAAAGGCTTCAATACATATATTAGCTAAGTTTATTTTTGGGCAAGCAGTATTTATATAATAAAGACATCTATTATGGCAAAAAAAAAAGTTTCTTTTTTTAGTTTTCTTTTTCTCAAAAAAGTGTCTGGACTACTTATAACAAGGTATTTGAAGAAGTTTATAGATTAATAAGTAATAAATTTAATTAGAAAGCCAAATAAGTTAATATATTATTTAGTTTACGTTTTAAAACATATACAAATTTAATATATACAAGTTAATAGATTTTAGATCAAAGATCTAAGTTACAATGTTATTCGATCCAAACATAATTACTTTAAAACCTAATTACTAATAAACTTAAAAACTCTAATATTTTTTAATATATAATTAAATAATACATATGTATTTTAAAAATTAAAGCGATATATTAGTACCTTAATCATAGCAGACTTTTAATACAAATGCAAATAAAAGAAGTTGTGAAATTTGTTATAAGTTAAATCTTAATGAAATTTTTTTTTTAGATAAATGTTGTTTTATACCATGGTAGTATCGAAGAGCGTTTTCAAATTCGCAGAAAATTAATGAGGGTAAAACGTTACAGTACAGGACATGCAAGTCTTCCCGTTGTGATATCTTCTTATGAAATATTAATGCGTGACAGGCAAGCGTTTACTAATATGCGAATGGAATGGAAATATCTCATTGTTGATGAAGGTCATCGAATTAAAAATCTTAATTGCAAATTAATAAAGTAAGTTACATGTGTTAGTGTAAACAAACTCACAAATATTACAAATGTTTTACTTATTGTATTATTGATTGATACAGCTTATATTGGTAAACAAAAAGTAGTGCATACTGTCTTTTCAATCAAATGATAAGTTATTAAAGTATTTTATATATTTCAACAATTAGAGACCAACTGAAGAATTTGATTGCAGTTTTGTTTGATTTAAGATTGGGTCGGGTGATTGGGTTGAGTTTAAAAAGAGGTTTAAAAAGATGATTGGGCTAGGTTTAAAAAGAGAACTGATTTTGCTTTTGTTTGAATCAATATTCCAAATAATGGAATGCAAGGAAGCCATATTAGTTTTTAACAGTAATTAACAAAAATTAAGTCAAAGGTCAAAATTTGTGAAAAAATTTGAAAGAAAAACTCTCACTATGTTGAGTTAATTAAAAAATTCAAGCCAAACTTAAATAACAGGTATTTAATTAAAATCTGTCAAAAACAGTTAATGGTTTACTAAAATAAACTTCATGCTTTTCTCATTAATACTTTATCAAAGCTCAAAAATGTTTTCATGATCAAAAAATGTTCGAAAAGTCATTTGTTTTTCGATTCATTTTGCAATGATTAAAAAGTGCATAGACAAGTTGCCTATATATTATAAATAAACTTTTTTTTAAATAACATCAAAAAGTGGCGTCAAAATGATGTTTAAAAAAAATCATTTTAATGCCAGTTTTTCCTTGTTCTCCTTTAAATGGATAAGACCATGCTATGATTTTCCCATATCATACTTGACTTCAGACTCACCCTATCATCACACTTCTTAATACTAGCATAAAGCTGACTAGAATTACTTAGGCAATTTTCTTCATGACAGTCCTTCAGCTGATATCTTTCATCTCTGTAATGATCCTCTTGTGCACAGTTGGCTTGTTAACTGTTATAACAGAAAGGTCCTATTGTGTATAAGATGGTGGCAGAAAGGCTATTGTTCTTGACATATCAAAGGTTTTCAATAAGGTCTGGCATGCTGGTCTTTATAAGCTTGTTTCATATGGTATATTTGAGAAAGTTTTTGAGATAATTAAGTCATATCCAGCAACTTCTGGCGTACCTCAAGGTTCTATCCTTGGTCCTCATCTATATTAGTGATCTTCCTGACATCTTACATTTAAAGTGGCTCTATTTGCTGCAAACACATCTATACACTTAATTCTTGACAAAAAGTCAGCTTTTTGATCACTTAAAACAGTCACCCAATTATAAATCTGATATCCCTTCTGTAACATCTTGGGGCTTGCAATGGTTGTGTATCAAAGATCACAAGTAGTTATTTACTGCAAACAATTATTGCAATATTGTTAATATTCCTATTTTGATGATTATGAACAGCTTTCTTATGAAACGCTCTCACTTGGCTTATTGTTGCTCTCACTTTGCTTGTATAAAATTTTTGTTATTATACTATATATATATATATAACTATGTATATATATAAAATTATACTATGGCTTTTCTTATTATCATTCAGTACTGACTTCTCGTGGAAACCATATATACAATCCATTGATAAGTTAGAAACTGCTAAGTTTGTCTTTCTTTAAGACCTCTTTTACTCTTTTATTCATTCCTGTATGGAATACTGTTGTTGTATTTGGTCTGGTCATATAAGTAATAAGCAAATATATATTTGCATTTGTTATGATCACAAAAAAACAGTTGTAATAGAGTAATTATTTTAGTAAATAATCCTAGTTCTGCAGTTGATTTTTGTAGTTCTGCAGTTGGTTTATTTGGACATCAAAAGTCAAATGTTTTGTTTTATAAACTACTATAAGCTTCAAAATCTATAGCTGCATGTAAAACAGTTTAAAAGTTTTTGCAGTTTAAAAAAATTAGGGGTGAACAGGCTAATTAGAATGCTTTTTTTTTATTAAACTACGGTCAAATTGAAAGTAATATTTGAAATTTTTTTTTTCCCCCAAAGTATTTCATGCACAAAGTACACAGTATTTGATATCAATAATTAAGTTTAGTTTTTATGCATCAAGTATTAAGAAAAAATATTGTTAAAAAATCAAAAGTTTTGATATTTTTTACCTTTTCACCTTAAATAACTCGATACGAGTTCCTCCTCGATAAATCAATATTTTTTGATAACTAATATATTTAAGGAGTAGCATACCAATCGATTAGTTGTTTGGAGTTTGCAGAAATCAAACCCTGTTTATGCTGAAAACATTCAAACAAACCTCATTCACAGTTTAAATTTTAAAACGCTGTAAGAACTAATAATAATAAATATATAAACAGGGGCCATACTAGAAAAATAATTAGGGTAGTAGTATCACTTTTGCCACCTCTAAAAATTATTTAAGGCAGAGGGGAAGAATTGTAAAAAAAAACTTGTGTACAATAGTTAAAAACTTATTATAAAATACGCAAAAAGTAATAATTTTTTCACTTTTTTTTTTTTAGCCTTAAAATTATATTTGTGTTTAAAAGGAGATTTTTTTATGAACATACAGAGTTTTATTTAGATAGGGGTACCCATTTAGACAGAAAAAGTAGACAAAAAAAAAAAAAAGTTAAAAATCACTATAAAGAGTATAAATAAATATAATAAAATAGATATAGTATAGCTAAAAACTCAAATTAATTCAATAAACCTTTTAATATTTTCACTTTTGTTTATGTGTTAAGATTAAAAAAAAATTTTTTTTAATTCTAAGTAACTTATCCAAGGCAGCAATAAGTAATAAAAGGGTCTAAAATAGCCCCTTTTTATGCTACCATGGTTGTCGGAATAAAATGTTTCAACAGAATACATTGTTAGAATATGAGAGAGTTCTAATTTGTTCTGTTTCTAAATCTAATAAATATAAGTCTTGTTCTATTTTATTAGATTTAAGAAAACTCTGTTTAACCTATTTTTTATGCAGATTCAAACCAAATATAAATATTATTTACATTAGGGGTCTTCCATAAAGTATGTAAGCAGGTATGGGGAAGATAGGGGTACCCAAAAACATACAAATATGTACAGGGGGCAAAGGAATAAAAGATGGCAAGTATGAAGTTCGACTATATATTGTTTTTTCAAATTAATTTTTTTTTCTTTCCATTTTATATTTATTGAGCATTAGTAGTCCTATATCTAAATAAGTAACAACATAAAAAAAAAGAATTTTATTGACTAATTTTTTACTGCTCTATTTTTTTTTGTTTGTAAAAATGTTTGTAAAAAAATATATTGTCTATGTTTGTAAAAAAATGCTAGAACTACATGAACACTTTCTGGTTATCCCTTTACATGTTTGCTTTTATTTAACTTATTTATTTGCTAATTAGAAAATACTTTAAGTACTAATCTATCTCTCCTAAAACCTTTCTTTTATAAAAAAAAATTCATGAGTTTAAAAAATCTATATTATGTTATGCAAAAGAAATGTCTATACGGTTTAAAGTTTTTTTTTTATTTTTTTATTTTTTGTCTTGAAAAATTTATGTGTTTGGGGATTGATAAATCTTGTGATAAATAATGTGTAGATGAACCAAAGTGTGTGTGTGTGTGTGTGGGGGGGGGGTGTCATAAAAGACATACATGTGCATACAGGGGAAGAGGGAGGGAAATCAGTGCGTACTTTATGGATGCCCCCTTAAATATTTTGACATGTATTATATATCAGATTAGATCAAAAAACAATGTTAAATTTTTTTTTTCTTTAGAGAATTAAAGGAATATAGAACTGCAAACCGCCTTTTACTGACTGGAACTCCACTTCAAAATAATCTATCAGAACTTTGGTCTCTACTTAACTTCATTTTACCTGATATCTTTGATGATTTGACAAGGTTTTTATAAATTAACTTTTTTTTTTATTTTTTTTTTATTTTGCTAAAAAGAAACACTTAACAAACAATAAATATTATCTTGTTTTTATTATTTTTGTTATTATTCCTAATAATAATAATTTTTGCTATTTTTTTAATTTCTATTTTACAATCAAAATCTATTTTAGTTTCCAGTCATGGTTTGATTTCAGTGCTGTGACATCAGTGGATGAAAATAGTGAAAAACTTATTGCACAAGAACAGGAAGCCAAAGTACTTCAAACTCTGCATTCAGTACGAATTTTTGTTGAGTAGTTGTTTCCAAAAAGCATATAACAAAATATAATTTCATTATAAGAAGAACTTTTTCTTTTTTTCTCTTTTTTTTCTTCTTGACCTTTTTAGAGGTGCACAAACAACTCTAAAAACAACTCTTTTATACATTGATTTGTGATTCTTTTTGAGAAGTGAGAAAATATTTATTTGTATACAAATACATATCTTGGTCAGGCTTTGCTATTAATGATTTAGTAATAAAAAATTTTTAATAGATATTGACGCCATTTCTTCTCCGTCGCCTAAAAACAGATATAGACTTAACAATTCCTCCGAAGAAAGAAGTAATTGTATACGCTCCACTTACACCAACACAAGAGGCATATTACAAGACTACTCTTGATCGAACAATTATTGACATTATTCAGAAAAAGAATGTATATTTACTACCATATTTTTTTACCATAACTTTTTTTTTTTTTGTTGGTATTATTAGCTTTAAACTTATAGTTTGTTTATTGATGTTATGTTTATTGATGTTATGTTTATTGATATTATCTTATGATAATAAATTCTTTTTTATTGAACTTTTTTTTTTTAAATCAAATCAAAGTTATGTAATGAAATTTTTCTAGACAGTAGAAGAAAAAGTGGAATTAACTCCATCTGGTAGGCCAAAGCGTAAAGCTCGAACTAATGTCAAGTATACAGAAGAAGATGATTCACAAGAATTTGATTTTGAAAAGTTATTAGAAGAAATTGAAGAAAGTGAAAAAAAGTAACAATTAGAAAAATTTTAATATTTTTATAAGACTAATATATCAGTACTTGCTGTTTGGACCCATGCAATGTAGGTCATGGTAAGTCTGTTCCACACCAACCATATCTAAATTTGTTCTTAATACGGTCTCTTTACATCAATAATTTTAATAAAACACAGAAAAATGAGTCATTTAAATATCTTGGCTTTGGGTTTAAAACCTCTTATTGTAAACTTCTAATAATAAAAGAGGGGCAAAAGATGCATATTAGTTTTTTTGCTCTTTTGCGCTTACCGAAAGCTTATTAGAACCCTTACCCTATTTATTTTAAAAGAAAAAGTTGTATATTTTGCAATTATATAATTTATTATAATTATAAAAAACAGATGTAGAGATATTTTGTAGATTTACAAAGTTTATTAGGAAATACAGTTTTGATAAACTAACTGCATGCATATCAACAATGCCTAGTGCTTTTTTAGTATTGGCATCTCAGTTGGCTCATAAAATATTATACAGAGCATAATACTGTTTTGACGGTTTTCTCAATTCTGTCATTGTTGCGCATTCAGTTAAGAATGTTCTAAAAGGGTGAGTCGTAATATAGCTGTAAACCCCTAAATTTGCTAATTTCCTTGATATCTTGTAATTAAAACCTTGATATTAAGTAATTTTGAAATTTTATTGTTTAAATTAAAATTAATTTCAATAAAATGTTTAAGTTTTAATACAAATTGTAGTTTTTAAGCCCTCATTAAAAACATAGCCCTCATTAAAAACATAGTTTTTAAGACCTTAAAAATTAAGTTAAGTTATAATATATAACAGACTAGTTATAAATTAAATAGTCAAATAGCTTTAAATAATTTAATTATTATTCTAATACTTTAATACTAATATTAAATATTAATTGTTTTACTATAAATATTACTATATTATTATTATATCCTTTATAAATAAATATGATATCTAGATATTTATGAGAATTTACAAAAAACCGCAAAAGATTTTATTAATCAAGTTGATTTGGGTGCAGAAGTTGCAGTTTATGTGAAATTCTGAGATTCGCACTATAGGTCTGACTGAAAAAAATGCTCGAAGAGGGAGATCATTTGATTTGAGATTATATTTGATTTTGTCAAATTTTATTTTTGACTTGTCTATGAAATAATTTTTTTTTTTTTCAAAATTATGAGCAGTGGACACAGTTTAATCAAACAATCAGTGATCAAATTGAATTTATAAAGAATTAGATTTTGATGTCAAAATCATTTTAATACTGTATAATGTTATCATTTTAATAAAAACATTATACAGTATAGTTAGTATTATTAGTATTTAAATATAAATAAATAAATAAATGCAGCCCTCAAAATTAGAACAAATTGGTAGGCAAAAAATTGCTGGTTCAAAACCATTATGAGCTGATATCAAGTCGGCACAAAATTGGTAATCAGGATTTTACATGAGGATGTTTAGCATAAAATTGACAAAAAATCAAACTGAGTTTGCAGAATTTTTTACAAATGTTGATGTTTGCCTAAAAATTTGAAAAATGATTGCAGCATTTTACCATTTTATTAGGAGTTTGAATAAAACATTGACCATTTTGTTTTTTCATTTTTTTTTTGTTATTGTTTTGTTGACGATTTTGTTTTAAATATTTGTTTTGTTAACAATTTTGTTTTAAATATTTATTTTATCAACAACAACAAAAAAGATTTGTGGAGAAAACAATCAAAAATACTTATATACTTCTATAGAGTAAAAGTGCTGCAAACCAGACACTCTTCAAAAAAAGCTAAATAACTTTTTTAATATTGAGAATTTGTAGGATTTTTTTTTTCTGGAATAAAGTTGTTTATTAGAGCAATTCTGCAGTGTAAAAAAATTTTTTTTAGTTTCAAGTTTCTATGGAAAATAAGATTTTATTATTTTTAAAAGTGTCCACTTTTTGAAAAATTGTCCCTAAAAGCGGACAGTTCCAAATTATATGAAAAAAACATAGATAAATTGATAACTTCAATATTTTTTTTTTATAAAAATAAAACAAACAGAAAAAACTAGAAAAAATAAATAACAAAACATGAGCAAGCTTGTGCTTGAGAAACAAAAATAAAAAGTTTATAAACTAGTTTCTGCAACTTTTCGTGCAAAAGAATTCTTCACCTTTTATATAACTTTTTGGGAGAGAAGGTTTACAAATCCACAAACTAAAACTTGATTTTTCTCAAGTTTTCCATAAAACTTGCATCTCTGGCTTTTCATTTTTAAAAAATTTTGGACACTTTGTGTACTTTTTTTTGGCTTTCTTGGCAGGAGTTTCTACTTCTGCTGTTACAATTTCAACATATGCTCGTATTAATAGCTTTGCATCATCATCTTCTCTTAACTGGTTTAACCATGCTTCCTCTGTAAAAGCTTGACCAGCCACTGTTACTGTTACATTTCTGGCTTTTTTTGCAGGATGCTAATAAGCATTTTGAATTTGCTTCAAGAGAGCTCTTTCAAAACTAATTTTTACACAAGTTGCTAATTCTTCTTGAGAAGTTAAATTTAAATTTCGAACTGAAGTTAGAGTTGCAGGTGGAATTAAGGTTTGTGTTAGCTGAGGCAAAGAACTTGGGCTGTGTGGTGATTTTGTAACTGCTGATGATGTTATTAAAGCGTTATTAAAAGTTTGACAAATTTGTAATTTTGATTTGTCAACGTTGTCTTGATTTAATGGAAAGAGTCCAGTGTTTTCAAAACCAGCAATAATTTGAGTACAAGTGTAAGCTTTGTTGCTTCTATATAACTGTGCTGGGAGATTTGGGAAAATTTTTTTGGACAAATTGCCAAAACCACTTTTGGCATAGCATTTTTGTAAAATATCTTTGACATTGCAAAGTACACCAACATCAAGAGGCTGCAGAATGTGAGATGAATGGGCGGGAATAAAAAATAGTGTTATATTGTTTTATTTACACTTTAAGGGTACACTTAATGACACGTGTGTCCTGTGGCCATCCAAAAGTAAAACATGTTGACCACCAATTTTTTGAATGTGAGGAATAAACAATTCATCGAGCATGGTGATATTGTGTAAAGTATGTTTGGTGGGCCTCCTTTAATCCAATCTTCATAAAATCACTTCTTTGATTTGTAAACAACAAAAGACGGTAGAAGGAATTCGTCAGCATTAACACAATTAAGAGCAGTGTAGTTTATTTTTTTGTTATTTCAAGTTAATACTAGTGGACGCTTTGCACCTATTTTGGTAATTACTTTGCATCACCTTTGTTACCATTGAAACCAGTTTCATCACAATTCCACAACTGCATGGCTTTGCTCAAATCTATTTTTTGCTAAATCAAAATGTTTTTTTCAAAACATCAAAATAATGGGCAATAATTTCTGGTATGCTCCTGCTCAAAGATATGATGTTTGTAGCTGTTCTTTTGCTTAATTCTGAGTGCCATTGACTCATAAATCCTTTGTACCATTTGCGACCAGGCGTTCTATTTTTGAATACGTTTCATCATTTTCAATTAAATAGTCTCTCACTAAACTTTGAACTTGATCTAATCGTTTACCAAAGCCCTTATCGCCAAGCATTTGAAGAAGGTGAACCAAGGTTAACTCAATAAAGGGGCTCAATTTTGTTGTATTGCCACTAACAAATACTAAAGTCTTATTTGATTTTTGGTTGGATAAGGTTGATTTTGGTATGCGGTAGAATTGAGCTGCGGCTCTTAAACTCAACTTGCCATTTTCAATCTTATCCAATGTGCTTTTTATTGTCTCCTCAGTGTATGGCTTCTTGTTTGTTTTATTTTTTGCCATTTTAAGAGATTTTTTTGAAAATGAAGAAATGATGCACTTTGGTGGTTACTTTGTGTACTTTTGCACTTTAACTTCAACAGTATAAGTGCAAAAATACAAAATTACTTAACACGAAAGTGTGAAAACTTAAAAAACCCAAATAAAAAAAATTCAATAAATGGGAAGAAATAATAAAATAAATTGATTTTAACATTATAAAAAAATCAGTTAGAGTGAAAAAATAAACAGATTAACCTATGAAATTTTAATTGATTATAGGGGGATTTGTTGTGTCCGGTTTAAGGCGAAAACTAAAATAAATCTTGTTTCCGTCATAACTTTTTAACAGAGTAAGATTTTGAAAATCTAAAACTATTTTTGGAATTTGAAAATCTAAAACTATTTTTGGAATCTAAAACTATTTTTGGAATTAACAGAAAATTTCCAAAAAAATAGCTTCCTTTGCTTTTAAATTACCTTTTAAAATCTTTCATGCTAAGAACCTAATTTCAAAAAAAGTTTGATTTTTAGGGTTAGATTTTGTTTGAACTTAAATATCTGATTAAAGCATGGAATTTATTAATTTTTTAAATTAATTTATAATTTTGCACACACTAAAAGTTAAAAACTTTTTTAAAATTTGCAAATACCTTTATTTTTAGTGAAGATATTTAGTTTTTCCGAAAAGTGTCCGCTTTTGCGCACTGTCCGGTTTGTGGTACTCTATATAAATATTTCTTAAAAATTTGTTTTTGGAAGTTGAGACTCAAAAGAAAAATCAAAAATACTTTTATATAAAAGTAGTTCTTAAAAAAGCATCTTTATCATTAAAAAATATAGATGCGTTAAAAAATGTTTATTATTAGGAAGACGCTTTCTATAAACCCCTAGTTCATAAAAGAATGAAAAGCAATTTAGGCAACTTCAACTCAGAAATAATTAACAGTTCTGCTCAAAATTTCATTAAAAAATAGAGACTTTTAGAGGAGTATACTTACATTTTGTGGTGGTTGTGATATTGAGAAGGCAGTCATCATGTGTGTGTGAGACAGGGCCTGTAGATGGTGGTATGTCTAGATATTGAAGAGCTTGTCTCCCTTTACTGAACTTTGTAATATCAGTTATAAAAAGTAAGTTATCCTGATATTCTTTCTGCTCTCTCAGGGAACAGCAAAAGGCATTACCCACCTCTTAATCATGCTTCTAGAGTTTGGCTAAATATGCATATAATACACATAATATATGCAATTACATGCATATATTATGTGTATTATATGTATACTTAGAGTGGCTTAAGATGTTTTTAAAACAAGTTACTTTGGTCTTAAGCACAAAATTTAAGTGCATATTAATAACAGGCATGCAAACTGTTTTTTAATATGTTTTATGAAAGATTTTATTTGAAAACAAAAATCCTTGTATTTAAAGTACCATGTAGTTTTAGTATTTTCCCATCAACAATTATTATTATCTGTCTTGTAACACGCTACTTTTCTTTCCTCATCAAATCTAGACTGCAAAAGAAGCACACTATCAACTTTCGATGAATTGTTTAATTATAATTGATAATGCACGGGCACTTAGTTGCCAGTTGGCGCCATAAACATTATTATGTTAAAATAATCAATGATGGAGAAATGTTTTTTACATTTTTAGAAATGACAGAAAAAGTTAACCAATAAATTATAAAAAAATTACTGTGGCAAAAGTTTTGTAAAAATTTATAACATTGTGTAATTTAGTACTTTATAAATTGTTTCACATGCACTAATTAATGCAGCATTAGTGCAGAGGTAAAGAGTTCACATTGTAAGTGAGAGATGCAGCCATATTTATGCAGATTTCAACATATGAATGGCTTGTAGAGCAGTTAGTGAAGCAAATACAGAGCAAAAAATAGGTTTACAGAGCTTTATAGAGCTTTTAGATAAATATTGTAGTTAATGTATAATAATGTAGTTACATCCTGATGCTGTAGTGTAGAAAAGCTGCTAAGCAAGGATATATAATATTTTAGATAAATACTTAATATGTTTTTCAATGTCAGTTTTAAAGCTTTTTAATTTTATTTTTTTTATTTTTTGTAAAATTTGTCATTATCAAAAATATTTAATATTTAGTTAATATTTCATCATATATTGGTTTTAAATTATAAAGATTTAAATATATATATATATATATATATATATATTAAACGATTTCTATTAGAAAAAAAGAATTGCAAGTAAAAGCATCTGTTCAGAATAACAAGTCAGTTGTCAACATTCGTCTACAGAATATTATGATGCAGTTGCGCAAATGTTGTAATCATCCTTACCTGTTAGAGTATCCATTAGATCCAAAAACTCAGGAACTTGTTATTGATGAAAATATTATTAAAACATCTGGAAAGATGCTGCTGTTGGATAAAATTCTGCCAGCTTTAAAAAGCAATGGTCACAAGGTTATTATTTTATTTAGCTGA